>NW_025537852.1:12500-26541 GCF_020615455.1 Coregonus clupeaformis | reverse complement strand
TAGATTAAACTCCATAATATTATATAGTAGTCAACGGTGTACCTCTGTCACCTTAAAGGCTTATCAATGTCCTGCAGAGAGAAAAAACAATAACCTTAAGCTAACAATCAATCAACAACAAAGTACTTGGCTGAACCGTGGAAGGTTTATCAACAGTGTTTCTTCCATCTGATCTGTACTAGATATAAACTCTGTTAACCTCTGTACAAGAAACACAGGACATACTAAGGCTAACACCGTATCCCACAGACACAGCCCACTCTAAACGAGCTACTTCCAATGTCACAACTGGTTGGTTCTTTTCCGTTTTTCTCTACTCTGTTTAAAGCATGAGCAATGATGCCTCTTCCCATATAGTCAGAAGCCTGAAATCACTTGCCGAATATCAAATCCTGGCTTTGAAAGCTTCAAATCAAGTAGCAGCCAACATGATATTATGTAAGTCCCAGGCCTTCAGCTGACTGGCATCAAAAGGCTAGGGGTTGGGCGAGTATTCAGATGCTCCATACCTTCCTACCCGTTCCTTACCATACCGGGTCGATGATGGATTTGTATTTTATTGTAATACTAAAATATTCCCACCCCGATACTGTATAACTGTGTGAACTGGGTTGATTATGAAACAATAACATTCCAATAGGGAAGGGGACCTCGAAACTGTCAAACAAACATTCCAACAGGGAGAAGACCTGACTGTTCTTAACATTCTATACTGTGAATCGGCCGCCTAAAGGGTGGGATATAAACTGTTCTTTTTTAGCGGCCAGAGCTCTCATAATAAAATACTGATCTATTGCACACTTTGTTTAATTCTTTGTTACTACCTTACAACCTCTGGTTTTCAATAGTGTTGAGTTCAACCATTGAGATAGCAAAATTCTCGTGACACCGTGGCTTTCCGTCCAGTGCACACAGGAGCGCTAATTCTTTCCACTACATAAAGCAGGGATCTTGATCCGGGAGGGGATTGATTGTCTCTGCTGTAACCAAAGAAGTTTGATCTTGCACAGCCAACCTAATGCATATCTGACCCTGAGCTGGATATCATTTATTTGGCACATCTTAGATAGTTTACTTCCAGTTAGTTATAAACAGTGGTGTCGCATCGACAGTCGTTTTAATGTGGGTAGGCTATTTAGTAAATACCACGGACATATATGTTTACAGTCCAAACTAATGTTAAAACATCACAGGGTTAGTCTATCTTCCGTTTCCTCCACCCACCGCTGACAGATACAGTAAGGGTAGGCTGTGCAGGTAGGTTAGTCTACATCTGAGATTATTGTGGATAAGAGGATAATATTTGTATTTGTCAAGCGGCAGCCATGTATCGATCATCATGTCACCAAAAAGACTCGATATTTATTGAAAATCATCCCTCACTTTCACCCCCTGTGAGTTCTATCTTATTTAATCTTATCTTCATTTTCTGATCGTAGTGGAGACCACACTTCATCCTATTTACTTCAATTGTTATTATATCATATTTCATATCTTTCCCCTCCATTTCTGATTATTAATTTAACGAGCATGTCGAGAAAATTCAGTCAGCATTTTAAATTGTACTAAACTTCTGTTTCCACTGTCTACTTTTCTTTAACTTACTTGTGGATGGAAATGTGCTTATTGTGTGTGTCTGTGTTTGTTCTGTAATTGTTCTGTGTGTGTTCCCATCTTGTTTTGAGTCCCACACATACTCCTTTCTTGGTACCAACGGTCCTTTAATCTATGGAGTACGGAACAGGTCCTTTAATCTGATGGAGTACATCTTCCTTTAATCTGATGCAGGTGACAGGCGAACCGGTCCTTTAATCTGATGGAGGTGACAGACGAACAGGTCCTTTAATCTGATGGTACCGTCGCCGATCCTTTAATCTGATGGAGGTGACCGCGAACGGTCCTTTAATCTGATGAGTGACAGGCGGAACGGGTCCTTTAATCTGATGGAGGTGACAGGCAACAGGTCCTTTAATCTGATGGAGGTGACCAGCCAACAGTCCTTTAATCTGATGGAGGTGACAGGCGGTAGGTCTTTAATCTATGGAGGTACAGTCGGAACATCCTTTAATCTGATGGAGGTGACAGACAGTCCTTTAATCTGATGAGGTGACAGGCGAACCGTCCTTTAATCTGATGCCCTCCTTCAATCTATGGGTGACAGGCGACTCTTAATCTGATGCAGGTACAGACGAACAGGTCCTTTAATCTGATGGAGGTACAGGCGGACCGTCCTTTCATCTGATGGTGACGCGGAACGGTCCTTTCATCTGATGGAGGTGACAGACGGAACAGGTTCTTTAATCTGATGAGGTACAGCCGAACAGGTCCTTTAATCTGATGGGGTGACAGGCGAACGGTCCATTAATCTGATGGGGTGACAGGCGAACAGGTCCTTTAATCTGATGAGTACATATTTTACAAGGTCTACCAACTATATGTGTGTGTGTGTGTAGTGAGAGTGAAAAAAAGCCACTTGTACTCCCCCCCAGACAGCCTCTGCTCACCCTGCCTAAAACATTACAAAATCAATCAGTTCCACTCACTCACTAACCATCCCCATCTATCTGAACAATTTCAAACATTTTACTGAGTTACAATTATATAAAAATCTGATTTTCATATATTTTTAAAAATGCTGAAAATTTGTTCTTTACACATGTCTGTAAAGTTAATTATACGAGAAATGGCGGTGGAAAGCACTATATGCGGAAATATTATATAATAACCTTCATATCGAAGTAAACTTGGAGTCACGTGATGACATGTTGTGTGGTCCTCCCTCTCACTCAAACATGCAGTTTATCAGGATACAGATTAAATAAGTTTATGGTAACTTCTCAGGGTTGGTGAAAGTCGCACGTATATCCTTTCAATAAATATCCAGGGTCTTCTACTGTACATGATGATCATACTTGGCTGCCCGTTTAACAAATACAAATATTATCTCTCTTATCCATAACAATCTCATGATGTAGACTAACCTACCTGCACAGCCTACCCTTACTGTATCTGTCGGTTGGCTGGAACGCATCGTGCCAAAGATCAGAGTAGCACATTTGCTATTTAATGCAACAGTTTCTGTGACAGAATTATCAGAATTAGAGTTGAAAATGCGAATGAAACATATTGAACTTTAGATTTGTATTCGGTGCATGAAAACTGAAGCGGTAAACCTCCATGTTGTGTTCACTACGTCTCATGCAACAGTATATATTTTGGTGGAAACACACCACTGGTGGGAAAATGCACATCTTTTCTTAATGCGGATTCTAGAGTATTCACTGAATATCTATCCTACCAGTTGGATGGACACCAAGCCACTCATACAGAGCACACACATGACATGAGTGGAGGAACACCAATAGCTCCCTACCAGGAGCAAAAAACTAGCTGACAGACAGAGAGACAACATGACATGGCAGACAGAGCAGAGCCTCATTCTGCAGTCAGGCAGTCACTGTGGAAGCCAGAGCACATGGAAACACAAATCCCCTGCTCTGCAACTCTGCCCATCTGCCTGTGTCTGCATGCCTGTCTGTCTGCCAGGGATCCTGCTATGTTCTGTCTGCCAGGGATCCTGCTATGTGTCTGTCTGCCCGGGATCCTGCTATGTGTCTGTCTGCCAGGATCCTGCTATGTGTCTGTCTGCCAGGGATCCTGCTTGTGTCTGTCTGCCAGGGATCCTGCTATGTGTCTGTCTGCCAGGGATCCTGCTGCTATGTGTGTCTGCCAGGATCCTGCTATGTGTCTGTCTGCCAGGTATCCTGCTATGTGTCTGTCTGCCAGGGATCCTGCTATGTGTCTGTCTGCCAGGGATCCTGCTATGTGTCTGTCTGCCAGGGATCCCTGCTGTGTGTCTGTCTGCCAGGGATCCTGCTATGTGTCTGTCTGCCAGGGATCCTGCTATGTGTCTGTCTGCCAGGGATCCTGCTTGTGTCTGTCTGCCAGGGATCCTGCTATGTGTGTCTGCCAGGGATCCTGCTATGTGTCTGTCTGCCAGGTATCCTGCTATGTGTCTGTCTGCCAGGGATCCTGCTATGTGTCTGTCTGCCAGGGATCCTGCTATGTGTCTGTCTGCCAGGGATCCTGCTATGTGTCTGTCTGCCAGGGATCCTGCTTTGTGTCTGTCTGCCAGGGATCCTGCTATGTGTCTGCCAGGGATCCTGCTATGTGTCTGTCTGCCAGGTATCCTGCTATGTGTCTGTCTGCCAGGGATCCTGCTATGTGTCTGTCTGCCAGGGATCCTGCTATGTGTCTGTCTGCCAGGGATCCTGCTATGTGTGTCTGCCTGTCTGTCTGCCAGGGATCCTGCTATGTGTCTGTCTGCCAGGGATCCTGCTATGTGTCTGTCTGCCAGGGATCCTGCTATGTGTGTCTGCCAGGGATCCTGCTATGTGTGTCTGCCAGGGATCCTCTATGTGTGTCTGCCAGGATCCTGCTATGTGTCTGTCTGCCAGGTATCCTGCTATGTGTCTGTCTGCCAGGGATCCTGCTATGTGTCTGTCTGCCAGGTATCCTGCTATGTGTCTGTCTGCCAGGGATCCTGCTATGTGTCTGTCTGCCAGGGATCCTGCTATGTGTCTGTCTGCCAGGGATCCTGCTATGTGTCTGTCTGCCAGGGATCCTGCTATGTGTCTGTCTGCCAGGGATCCTGCTATGTGTGTCTGCCAGGGATCCTGCTATGTGTCTGTCTGCCAGGTATCCTGCTATGTGTCTGTCTGCCAGGGATCCTGCTATGTGTCTGTCTGCCAGGGATCCTGCTATGTGTCTGTCTGCCAGGGATCCTGCTATGTGTGTCTGCCTGTCTGTCTGCCAGGGATCCTGCTATGTGTCTGTCTGCCAGGGATCCTGCTATGTGTCTGTCTGCCAGGGATCCTGCTATGTGTGTCTGCCAGGGATCCTGCTATGTGTGTGTCTGCCAGGGATCCTGCTATGTGTCTGTCTGCCAGGTATCCTGCTATGTGTCTGTCTGCTAGGGATCCTGCTGTGTGTCTGTCTGCCAGGTATCCTGCTAGTGTGTCTGTCTGCCAGGGATCCTGCTATGTGTCCTGTCTGCCAGGGATCCTGCTATGTGTCTGTCTGCCAGGGATCCTGCTATGTGTCTGTCTGCCAGGGATCCTGCTATGTGTCTGTCTGCCAGGGATCCTGCTGTGTGTCTGTCTGCCAGGTATCCTGCTATGTGTCTGTCTGCCAGGGATCCTGCTATGTGTCTGTCTGCCAGGGATCCTGCTATGTGTCTGTCTGCCAGGGATCCTGCTATGTGTGTCTGCCTGTCTGTCTGCCAGGGATCCTGCTTGTGTCTGTCTGCCAGGGATCCTGCTATGTGTGTCTGCCAGGGATCCTGCTGTGTGTCTGTCTGCCAGGGATCCTGCTATGTGGCCAGGAGAGACAGATAATACAGCTCATCTCCATCTGTTCCACAGCAGAGGGAGAGAGCGCGATTACACAGACCCACAAAGAATTAGAAAACAAATCAATGTTGATAAACTCCCCTTTATCTACTGGGTGAAAAACCACAGTGTGCCATCACAGCAGCAAGATGTGTGACCTGTTGCCACAAGAAAAGGGCAACCAGTGAAGAACAAACACCATTGTAAATACAACCCATATTTATGTTGATTTATTTTCCCGTTTGTACTTTAACTATTTGCATTTAGTTATAACACTGTACATAGCCATAATATTTTGTGAGTGTAATATTTACTGTTCATTTTTGATAGTTTATTTCACCTTTGTTTATGATCTATTTCACTTGCTTTGGCAATGTTAACATATGTTTCCCATGCCAGTAACGCCTTTGAAATCAACTGAGTGTGAGAGAGAGCAGGCGACAGGAGAGAGGGAGAGAGAGCAGGCGACAGGAGAGAGGGAGAGAGAGCAGGGCACAGGGAGAGAGGAGAGAGAGCAGGGCAACAGGAGAGAGGGGAGAGAGAGCAGGGCGACAGGAGAGGGGGGAGAGAGAGCAGGGCGACAGGAGAGAGGGAGAGAGAGTGCAGGGCGACAGGAGAGAGGGAGAGAGCAGGGCACAGGAGAGAGGGAGAGAGAGCAGGGCGACAGGAGAGAGGGAGAGAGAGCAGGGCGACAGGAGAGAGGGAGAGAGAGCAGGGCGACAGGAGAGAGGAGAGAGAGCAGGGGCGACAGGAGAGAGGGAGAGAGAGCAGGGCGACAGGAGAGAGGAGAAAGCAGAAGACAAGCTGCATACAGTGTTTACTGGCCCCATTTCCAGCACCACTCCATTTCAGAAACACCACATTGTGCAGTGAGAAGGGAACACACAGTCCAGACCAGACACAAAATGTCTCCTCTACTGATACCTACTGAGCTCTTTGTTCATATGTCTGCAGGAGAAAAACTAAGAGTACGGCTCTGAAAGAGTGGCAGAAGCACTTATTTTACAGTCAAAGAATAGATATGAGCCCAACGTCAGACAGACAGACAGACAGACAGAGACAGAGACAGACAGACAGAGACAGAGACAGACAGAGACAGAGACAGAGAGACAGAGAGACAGAGAGACAGAGAGACAGAGAGAGAGAGAGAGGGAGAGAGGGAGAGGGAGAGAGAGACAGACAGAGACAGAGAGAGAGAGAGAGAGAGAGAGAGAGAGAGACAGAGAGACAGACAGACAGAGAGAGAGAGAGACAGAGAGAGAGACAGAGAGACAGACTTGTCTTTGTTGTTGGAGCAGCATTATACAGCTCAGTCTGTCCACCACTGCAGTTCTCTAGCCAGTCATGAACTTCACTCTTCATTCTCACAGCCCAAAATGGAGATGACCAAGACACAACAACACCTAGCTAGACTAATGTGGTATCCACAATAGTACTTCTACCTCCATGGCGGCAAACAATTCCTGAGAGAGAATGTCATGACAAAAGGAAACTAGGCCTATTATCAGTCTTTGTGATGACAACACTAATTACACCACTGAACAAATAGAGTCCTAGAAGTAATGATCCAATGACCATTCACATAGCCCTAGTTCCGCAGTGGAAATGACTGTGTGACTGTAGGGTCTATTTAGTGTGAGGTGGCCATGTTGTTGTAGGTTACATAATGACAATATGTGTGACTGTAGGGTCTATTTAGTGTGTGAGGTGGCCATGTTGTTGTTAGGTTACGATAATGACAATATGTGTGACTGTAGGGTCTATTTAGTGTGTGAGGTGGCCATGTTGTTGTAGGTTGCATAATGACAATATGTGTGACTGTAGGGTCTATTTAGTGTGTGAGGTGGCCATGTTGTAGGTTACATAATGACAATATGTGTGACTGTAGGGTCTATTTAGTGTGTGAGGTGGCCATGTTGTTGTAGGTTACATAATGACAATATGTGTGATTCTAGCAGGCAGCAGTGTCTGTGTACCCATCAGCCCCACAGCAGGGTCAGTCTGGGAGGAGAGACAGCAGTGTGTCTACCCATCAGCCCACAGCAGGGTCAGTCTGGGAGGAGAGACAGCAGTGTGTCTACCCATCAGCCCCACAGCAGGGTCAGCCTGGGAGGAGAGACAGCAGTGTGTCTACCCATCAGCCCCACAGCAGGGTCAGTCTGGGAGGAGAGACAGCAGGGTCAGTCTGGGAGGAGAGACAGCAGTGTGTCTACCCATCAGCCCCACAGCAGGGTCAATCTGGGAGGAGAGACAGCAGTGTGTCTACCCATCAGCCCCACAGCAGGGTCAGCCTGGGAGGAGAGACAGCAGTGTGTCTACCCATCAGCCCCACAGCAGGGTCAGCCTGGGAGGAGAGACAGCAGTGTGTCTACCCATCAGCCCCACAGCAGGGTCAGCCTGGGAGGAGAGACAGCAGTGTGTCTACCCATCAGCCCCACAGCAGGGTCAGTCTGGGAGGGAGACAGCCAGTGTGTGTCTACCCATCAGCCCCACAGCAGGGTCAGCCTGGGAGGAGAGACAGCAGTGTGTCTACCCATCAGCCCCACACTAGGAGACCAGTAACAGAGTTCTATCATAGAACGTTTTATGTTTGTGAATAGCCTAAATCAAAACAGGATCCGTAATAATGAGAGAGAGAGAGAAATAATGGAACGGGAAGTTTAAACAAACCCTATTAGTTTCTGGCCTCCACTAACCAAAGCTTCAGGAAAAAGGAATTGTGTGCCTCTGGAAAATCCTGGCAAACCAAACAGCCAATAATACAGGCCTCCACTAGACTACTGACAGCCAATAATACAGGCCTCCACTGGGCTACTGACAGCCAATAATACAGGCCTCCACTGGGCTACTGACAGCCAATAATACAGGCCTCCACTGGGCTACTGACAGCCAATAATGCAGGCCTCCACTGGGCTACTGACAGCCAATAATACAGGCCTCCCACTGGGCTACTGACAGCCAATAATACAGGCCTCCACTGGGCTACTGACAGCCAATAATACAGGCCTCCACTGGGCTACTGACAGCCAATAATACAGGCCTCCACTGGGCTACTGACAGCCAATAATACAGGCCTCCACTGGGCTACTGACAGCCAATAATACAGGCCTCCACTGGGCTACTGACAGCCAATAACAGGCCTCCACTGGGCTACTGACAGCCAATAATACAGGCCTCCACTGGGCTACTGTCAGCCAATAATACGGCCTCCACTGGGCTACTGACAGCCAATATACAGGCCTCCACTGGGCTACTGACAGCCAATAATACAGGCCTCACTGGGCTACTGACAGCCAATACAGGCCTCCACTGGGCTACTGACAGCCAATAATACAGGCCTCCCACTGGGCTACTGTCAGCCAATAATACAGGCCTCCACTGGGCTACTGACAGCCAATAATACAGGCCTCCACTGGGCTACTGTCAGCCAATAATACAGGCCTCCACTGGGCTACTGACAGCCAATATCAGGCCTCCACTGGGCTACTGACAGCCAATGGTACAGGCCTCCACTGGGCTATACAGCCAATAATACAGCCTCCACTGGGCTACTGACAGCCAATAATCGGCCTCCACTGGGCTACTGACAGCCAATAATACAGGCCTCCACTGGGCTACTGACAGCCAATAATACAGGCCTCCACTGGGCTACTGACAGCCAATAGCACACAGGCTCCACTGGGCTACTGACAGCCAATAATACCAGGCCTCCACTGGGCTACTACAGCCAATAATACAGGCCTCCACTGGGCTACTGTCAGCCAATAATACAGGCCTCCACTGGGCTACTGACAGCCAATAATACAGGCCTCCACTGGGCTACTGACAGCCAATAATACAGGCTCCACTGGGCTACTGACAGCCAATAATACAGGCCTCCACTGGGCTCCACTGACAGCCAATAATACAGGCCTCACTGGGCTACTGTCAGCCAATTCAGGCCTCCACTGGGCTACTGACAGCCAATAATACAGGCCTCCACTGGGCTACTGACAGCCAATAATACAGGCCTCCACTGGGTCTACTGACAGCCAATAATCACAGGCCTCCACTGGGCTACTGACAGCCAACAGGCCTCCACTGGGCTACTGACAGCCAATAATACAGGCCTCCACTGGGCTACTGTCAGCCAATAATGGCCTCCACTGGGCTACTGACAGCCAATAATACAGGCCTCCACTGGGCTACTGACAGCCAATAATACAGGCCTCCACTGGGCTACTGTCAGGCCAATAATACAGCCTCCACTGGGCTACTGACAGCCAATAATACAGGCCTCCACTGGGCTACTGACAGCCAATATACAGGCCTCACTGGGCTACTGACAGCCAATAATACAGGCCTCCACTGGGCTACTAACAGCCAATAATACAGGCCTCCACTGGGCTACTGACAGCCAATAATACAGGCCTCCACTGGACTACTGACAGCCAGTAATACAGGCCTCCACTAGGCTACTGACAGCCAATAATACAGGCCTCCACTGGGCTACTGACAGCCAATAATACAGGCCTCCACTGGGCTACTGACAGCCAATATCAGGCCTCCACTGGGCTACTGACACCAATAATACAGGCCTCCACGGCTACTGTCAGCCAATAATACAGGCCTCCACTAGGCTACTGACAGCCAATAATACAGGCCTCCACTGGACTACTGACAGCCAATAATACAGGCCTCCACTGGGCTACTGACAGCCAATAATACGGCCTCCACCAGGCTACTGACAGCCAATAATACAGGCCTCCACTGGGCTACTGACACCAAACACGGCCTCCACTGGACTACTGAGCAGCCAATAATACAGGCCTCCACTGGGCTACTGACAGCCAATAATACAGGCCTCCACTGGGCTACTGTCAGCCAATATCAGGCCTCCACTGGGCTACTGTCAGCCAATAATACAGGCCTCCACTGGGCTACTGACAGCCAACTAATACAGGCCTCCACTGGGCTACTGTCAGCCAATATCAGGCCTCCACTGGGCTACTGACAGCCAATAATACAGGCCTCCACTGGGCTACTGTCAATACCATTGGCAGTAAACGTTCCTTGTCCACGTGAACCTTCTAAACAGATCTACTTCTATTATTGGGGAAGGGTTTATTCCTTATCCTTGGATTGCTTAACCGTTATTGCAGAAGCTCCCACAGCAGCGCTTTGATCAGCAGGAACTAAAAATAATACTAACCCACATTTGGATAGACAACAAATCACTAAATAAATAAAGTAAACAAAATAAGTGAGTTACCCAAATACATTACAGGGCTAATAAGTAGGAAGTTAACCAAATACATTACAGGGCTAATAAGTAGGAAGTTAACCAAATACATTACAGGGCTAATAAGTAGGAAGTTAACCAAATACATTACAGGGCTAATAAGTGAAGTTACCCAAATACATTACAGGGCTAATAAGTAGGAAGTTATACCAAATACTTACAGGGCTAATAAGTAGGAAGTTAACCAAATACATTACAGGGCTAATAAGTAGGAAGTTAACCAAATACATTTCAGGGCTAATAAGTAGGAAGTTAACCAAATACATTACAGGGCTAATAAGTAGGAAGTTAACCAAATACATTACAGGGCTAATAAGTAGGAAGTTAACCAAATACATTACAGGGCTAATAAGTAGGGAAGTTAACCAAATACATTACAGGGCTAATAAGTAGGAAGTTACCCAAGTACATTACAGGGCTAATAAGTAGGAAGTTAACCAAATACATTACAGGCTAATAAGTAGGAAGTGACCCAAATACATTACAGGCTAATAGTGGAAGTTACCCAAATACATTACAGGGCTAATAAGTAGGAAGTTACCCAAATACATTACAGGGCTAATAAGTAGGTTACCCAAATACATTACAGGGCTAATAAGTAGGAAGTTAACCAAATACATTACAGGGCTAATAAGCACTCGATCTCAAGTTGAAATTGTCCGAAAATCACCATTGAAAGGGTCTCGTATCACACTGTAGGCCTACAACGTTTTAATCCAAATCACCATTGAGAGTTATCTGTACCACAGATCACCATATGATTGGTTTATATTTATTTATTTGCACACAAGACAATAGAATATTGGTGATGATTTCACGTTGTGGTCTAATGATTAGACTCTAATCGGGGGTTTTTGTGTGACAGACGCTGCATTACAGATCGTTTACTGTGTTGCTAGGCAACGCCACACACGCGCTCCCCACACAGCCAGGTACAATAAAATAATGAGACACAATCTTATGTCAACGATGTTTGGACAGGCCAATGGGATGCTGAGAGGAGGGGGATAGTTATCTTGGCTCATGAGGGCAATTTATGAGGGCGCTTTCATGTTTACAATTAGCTGTGTTACTAGGAAACACTGGAAGACTCTGTACTACAGAGGGCAGGAGAGGGAGGGTAGAAAACAATACATCCTCGCTCCAAGAACTGCACATGGTACTAATTAGAGGGGAGGGCTTGGTGGGGGACGGGACCTGAGCCAAGGCCTCATTCTGATACTGAATGTTTTATTTCTGCAGACTTCAGCACATTAGGTGAATGTTAGTTTACAGTGTAATGACAGTTCTCTTCCTTCACCAATGAGAGTTGTTTTTAACCAATCACCGTTACAGCTGGACCAAACAGAACAGTACAGAGTAATGTCATCTCTGGCACGTCTTCCTTGGATGTTTACTAACAGACACCTACTAACCAAAATGAAGATAACATAATGACATCATCAACATGCACCAAGAGACAGACAACCCGACCCCTGATTGGATTGACTGGCAGAATGTTCAACCCAATTAACAGCTTCTTTCTCCTTTCTCCAAAAACTCAATCCCCCAAATGTATTCATCAGAATCCCAGGATGCTCCCCAAATGTATTCATCAGAATCCCAGGATGCTCCCAAATGTATTCATCAGAATCCCAGGATGCTCCCCAAATGTATTCATCAGAATCCCAGGATGCTCCCCAAATGTATTCATCAGAATCCCAGGATGCTCCCCAAATGTATTCATCAGAATCCCAGGATTCTTCCCAAATGGTAACGTATTCCTATATGCACCATTTAGAGCCCCCCAGACAGACATATCTTCCCCTCTCTACCCCCCCAGACAGACATATCTTCCCCTCTCTACCCCCAGACAGACATATCTTCCCCTCTCTACCCCCTCCCCAGACTGCAGACAGATATCTCTTCCCCTCTCTACCCCCCCAGACTGCAGACAGATATCTCTTCCCCTCTCTACCCCCCAGACTGCAGACAGATATCTCTTCCCCCTCTCTACCCCCCAGACTGCAGACAGACATCTCTCCCCTCTCTACCCCCAGACTGCAGACAGACATCTCTTCTCCTCTCTACCCCCCCAACAAGACTGCAGACAGACATATCTTCCCCTCTCTACCCCCCAGACAGACATCTCTTCCCCTCTCTACCCCCCTCCCCAGACTGCAGACAGATCTCTTCTCCTCTCTACCCCCAGACTGCAGACAGATCTCTTCCCCTCTCTACCCCCAGACTGCAGACAGATCTCTTCCCCTCTCTACCCCCCAGACTGCAGACAGATCTCTTCCCTCCCCAGACTGCAGACAGATCTCTTCCCCTCTCTACCCCCCCCAGACTGCAGACAGATCTCTTCCCCTCTCTACCCCCAGACTGCAGACAGATCTCTTCCCCCAGACTGCAGACAGATATTTCTTCCCCCTCTACCCCCCAGACAGACATCTCTTCCCCTCTCTACCCCCCCCTCCCTCCCCCCAGACTGCAGATAGACATCTCTCCTAGACCCCCAGACTGCAGATAGCACAGTGTGGTCTGTGTATAAAACGTGAGAGCAATGAGGAGAGAGAACAGCTGGACAGGACACTATGTCCCAGAGTCCATTCCCCCTTCTGTTCATCCTAGTTCTCATTTCCCCCTCTCTCCTCTTCTATGCCACAGTCAGTTGGTATCACAGTGCCCATAGGGTTGTATGGGAACTGCCAATGGCTAGATAACCAACCAACGTCTAGCTAGTTAGGAAAGACAACCAAAACAAAGGGTTTCTTTTCATTTCGATAAGCAGCTTAGCTGAACAACAACCTGGCTGAAGAGAACTCTCCAGGAATATTTAGAGATCTGCATAGTTGTGAGATGTCATGTTGCTATAATCTGATTGTATATTTAGGACAGGCAAAAGGCCTATTCGTTTTTAGCCTAAGCTAATGTTCATTGAAGTGTTATAAAGAATGTTAGGGTTAAATAATCATCTGTTTTATATGATTGTTGTTGACTTTTTATATAAATGAACAATTTGAACAGTCCTTCAGCTCTGCTCTGGAGGACAACAGGGTCCTTCAGCTCTGCTCTGGAGGACAACAAGGTCCTCCAGCTCTGCTCTGGAGGACAACAGGGTCCCTTCAGCTATTCTCTGCAGGACAACAGGGTCCTTCAGCTCTACTCTGGAGGACAACAGGGTCCTTCAGCTCTGCAGGGCAACAGGGTCCTTCAGCTCTGCTCTGCAGGGCAACAGGGTCCTTCAGATCTGCTCTGGAGGACAACAGGGTCCTTCAGATATGCTCTGCAGGACAACAAGGTCCTCAGCTCTGCTCTGGAGGACAACAGGGTCCTTCAGCTATTCTCTGCAGGACAACAGGGTCCTTCAGCTCTACTCTGAGGACAA
>NW_025537852.1:0-10000 GCF_020615455.1 Coregonus clupeaformis | reverse complement strand
CAGACTCAGTGAGCATAGCCTTGCTATTGAGAAAGGCCTCCGTAGGCAGACCTGGCTCTCAAGAGAAGACAGGCACTTCCTAACCTCCTGACAAATGTATGACATATTAGAGACACATATTTCCTTCAAATTACAGAGAAACTCCCATATCTACTGGGTGAAATACCACAGTGTGCCATCACAGCAGCAAGATTTGTGACCTATTGCCACAAGAAAAGGGCAACCAGTGAAGAACAAACACCATTGTAAATACACTGTTCAAAAAAATTAAGGGAACACTTAAACAACACATCCTAGATCTGAATGAATGAAATAATCTTATTAAATACTTTTTCTTTACATAGTTGAATGTGCTGACAACAAAACCACACAAAAATGATCAATGGAAATCAAATTGATCAACCCATGGAGTCTGGATTTGGAGTCACCCTCAAAATTAAAGTGGAAAACCACACTACAGGCTGATCCAACTTTGATGTAATGTCCTTAAAACAAGTCAAAATGAGGCTCAGTAGTGCGTGTGGCCTCCACGTGCCTGTATGACCTCCCTACAACGCCTGGGCATGCTCCTGATGAGGTGGCGGATGGTCTCTGAGGGATCTCCTCCCAGACCTAGACTAAAGCATCCGCCAACTCCTGGACAGTCTGTGGTGCAACGTGGCGTTGGTGGATGGAGCGAGACATGATGTCCCAGATGTGCTCAATTGGATTCAGGTCTGAGGCACGGCGGGCCAGTCCATAGCATCAATGCCTTCCTCTTGCAGGAACTGCTGACACACTCCAGCCACATGAGGTCTAGCATTGTCTTGCATTAGGAGGAACCCAGGGCCAACCGCACCAGCATATGGTCTCACAAGGGGTCTGAGGATCTCATCTCGGTACCTAATGGCAGTCAGGCTACCTCTGGCGAGCACATTGAGGGCTGTGCGGCCCCCAAAGAAATGCCACCCCACACCATGACTGGGACCCACCGCCAAACCGGTCATGCTGGAGGATGTTGCAGGCAGCA
The DNA here is from genome assembly GCF_020615455.1 of Coregonus clupeaformis. Lineage (NCBI taxonomy): Eukaryota > Metazoa > Chordata > Actinopteri > Salmoniformes > Salmonidae > Coregonus > Coregonus clupeaformis. The sequence goes on along the minus strand of NW_025537852.1, from coordinate 8,991 downwards.
GAACGTTCTCCACGGCGTCTCCAGACTCTGTCACGTGCTCAGTGTGAACCTGATTTCATCTGTGAAGAGCACAGGGCGCAAGTGGCGAATTTGCCAATCTTGGTGTTCTCTGGCAAATGCCAAACGTCCTGCACGGTGTTGGGCTGTGCACAAACCCCACCTGTGGACGTCGGGCCCCTCATACCACCCTCATGGAGTCTGTTTCTGACCGTTTGAGCAGACACATGCACATTTTTGGCCTGCTGGAGGTCATTTTGCAGGGCTCTGGCAGTGCTCCTCCTTGCACAAAGGCGGAGGTAGCAGTCCTGCTGCTGGGTTGTTGCCCTCCTACGGCCTCCTCCACGTCTCCAGATGTACTGGCCTGTCTCCTGGTAGCGCCTCCATGCTCTGGACACTACGCTGACAGACACAGCAAACCTTCTTGCCACAGATCGCATTGATGTGCCATCCTGGATGAGCTGCACTACCTGAGCCACTTGTGTGGGGTTGTAGACTCCGTCTCATGCTACCACTAGAGTGAAAGCACCGGCAGCATTCAAAAGTGACCAAAACATCAGCCAGGGAAGCATAGGAATTTGAGAAGTGGTCTGTGGTCACCACCTGCAAAACCAGTCCTTTATTGGGGGTGTCTTGCTAATTGCCTATAATTTCCACCTGTTGTCTATTCCATTTGCACAACAGCATGTGAAATGTAGTTGTCAATCAGTGTTGCTTCCTAAGTGGACAGTTTGATTTCACAGAAGTGTGATTGACTTGGAGTTTCATTGTGTTGTTTAAGTGTTCCCTTAATTTTTTTAGCAGTGTACAACCCATATTTATCTTGATTTATTTTCCCATTTGTACTTTAACTATTTGCACATTGTTACAGCACTGTATATAGACATAATATGACATTTGAAATGTCTTTATTCTTTTGGAACTTATGAGTGTAATGTTTACTGTTAATATTTATTGTTTATTTCACTTTTGTTTACTATCTACTTCACTTGCTTTGGCAACGTTAACGCCACGTTTCCCATGCCAATAAAGCCTTTAAATTGAATTCAATTGAAAAACAGAAAGAAACAGAGAGTGAGAGAGACGGTGTTGACTCACTGGGGGCTGATGAGAACAACAGGTTTCCACTGGGTTTTGGGTTGTTAGTATTAATCTATGTGTTGTTCTTAGCGGGGGTGATTTCATTGCAGAAGACTTTTTGTGTTGGTCAACATTACAACCCTAGCTCCCATGAATGATGGCGCCGGAGGGATGGCTGACGCTTTTATGGACTCTTAACCAACTGTGCTATTTGTTTGTTTTTTCGCATTGTTTGTAACTTATTTTGTACATAATGCTGCCATACCGTCTCTTATGACCGAAAAAGAGCTTCTGGACATCAGAACAGCGATTACTCACCTTGAAATGGACGAATAATTGTTCTTTAATGAGTCGGACGAGGGGATTTGCTCCAGACACCCGACAGGCCCTCATCCCCGTAATTGCAGTAGAAAGAAAAGGAGATATCGCGGAAGGAGATCGGGGTGCTTGGTAAGGAGCCAGCGACGTAGTGGCTAATCTGCCTTTGCCATCGATACTATTGGCCAACTTACAATCGCATATCCTACCAACGGGACATTAAAAACTGTAATATCTTATGTTTCACAGAGTCGTGGATGAACAAAGACATGAATAACATACAGCTGGCGGGTTATACACTGTATCAGCAGGATAGAACAGCAGCCTCCCGGTAAAACAAGGGGGCGGGCTATGTATATTTGTAAACAACAGCTGGTGCACGATATCTAGAAGTATCTCAAGATAAGCTGTAGACCCACTATCTACCAAGAGAGTTTACATCTATATTCTTCGTAGCTGTCTATTACCACCACAAAAACGATGCTGGCACTAAGACCGCACTCAATGAACTGTATACAGCCATAAGCAAACGCTCATCCAGAGGCTGCGCTCCTCCGTTCTACCTAATTTCTACCAGCATGTTAAATGTGCAACCAGAGGAAAAAAACTCTAGACCACCTTTACTCCACACACAGAGACGCATACAAGCTCTCTCACCCTCCATTTGGAAAAAGATGACCAAATCAGCAAAAACTAAAGCAGGAAGAACCAGTGACTCAGGTCAATAAAAAAGTGGTCAGATTTACATTTACATTTTAGTCATTTAGTGACGCTCTTATCCAGAGCGACTTACAGTTAGTGAATACATTTTTTTTTTTTTTTTTTTTTATACTGGCCCCCCGTGGGAATCGAACCCACAACCTGGCGTTGCCAAACGCCATGCTCTATCAACTGAGCTACATCCCTGCCGGCCATTCCCTCCCCTACCCTGACGACGCTGGGCCAATTGTCGCCCGCCCATAGAGTCTCCCGGTCGCGCCGGCTGCGACAGAGCCTGGATTCGAACCAAGGATCTCTAGTGGCACAGTTAGCACTGCGATGCAGTGCCTTAGACCACTGCGCCACTCAGGGAGTAGATGAAGCGGATGATGCGGATGCTAAGCTACAGGACTGTTTTGCTAGCACAGACTGGAATATGTTGCGGGATTCTTCCGGTGGCATTGAGGAGTACACCACATCAGTCACTGGCTTCATCAATGTCGCATCGATGACGTCGTCCCCACAGTGACCGTACGTACATACCCCCAACCAGAAGCCATGGATTAGCAGGCAACGTCCACACTGAGCTAGGTAGAGCTGCCGCTTTCAAGGAGGCGGGACTCTAACCCGGAAGCTTATAAGAAATCACGCCATGCCCACCGACGAACTATCAAACAGGCAAAGCATCAATACAGGACTAGCCAAATCGTACACCGGCTCCGGCTCTCGTATGTCGGGCTTGCAAACTATTACAGACTACAAGGGAAGAACTGACGAGGCTCAATTACTTCTATGCTCGCCGTGTAAAGTAACACTGAAACATGCAAGAGAGGCATCAGCTGTTCTGGATGACTGTGTGATCACGCTCTCGTAGCCGATGTGAGTAAGACCTTTAAACAGGTCAACATTCACAAGGCCGCAGGCCGACGGATTACCAGGACGTGTACTCGAGCATGTGCTGACCAACTGACAAGTGTCTTCACTGACATTTTCAACCTGTTCCTGACTATGCTACCAACATGTTTCAAGCAGACCAAAAAGATCCACAGATGATGCAATCTCTATTGCACTCCACACCTGCCCCTTTCCCACCTGGACAAGAGGAACACCTACGTGAGAATGCTATTCATTGACTACAGCTCAGCATTCAACACCATAGTGCCCTCAAAGCTCATCACTAAGCTTGAGAATCCTGGGACTAAACACCTCCCTCTGCAACTGGATCCTGGACTTCCCTGACGGGCCGCCGCCCAGGTGGTAAGGGTATGGTAACAACACATCCGCCACACTGATCCTCAACACGGGGCCCACTCGGGGGTGCGTGCTCAGTCCCCCTCCTGTACTCCCTGTTCACCCATGACTGCATGGCTAGGCACGAAGCTCAACACCATCATTAGAAGTTTGCCGACGACACACGGTGGTAGGCCTGATCACCCGACAACGATGAGACAGCCTGGGGAGGAGGACAGAGACCTGCCGTGTGGTCAGCAGGATAACAACCTCTCCCTCAACGTGACCAAGACAAAGGGAGATGATTGTGGACTACAGGGGAAAAAAGAGGACTGAGCACGCCCCCACTTCTCATCGGCGGGCTGTAGTGGAACAGGTTGAGAGCTTCAAGTTCCTTGGTGTCCACTTCACTAACGAACTTCTGGTCCAAACACACCAAGACAGTCGGAAGAGGGCACGACAAAACCTATTCCTCCTCAGGAGACTGAAAAGATTTGCGCATGGGTCCTCAGATCTCAAAAAAATTCTACAGCTGCACAGTCGAGCATCCTGACTGGTTGCATTTCACACCGCCTAGTATGGCAACTGTTCGGCCTCCGACCGCAAGGCACTACAGAGGGTATGCGTACGGCCCAGTACATACACGGGGCCAAGCTTCCTGCCATCCAGGACCTCTATACCAGGCGGCGTCAGAGGAAGGCCTAAAAATTGTCACTGACTCGGCCACCCTAGTCATAGTGTGTTCTCTCGCTACACGCGCAGATATGTACCAGTGCCAAGTCTAGGTCCAAGACTTCTAAACAACTTCTACCCCCAAGCCATAAACTCTCTAAACATCTAATCAAACTGCCCTACAACTATTCATTTCCCTTACGCTGCTACTACTCTCTGTTTTTATCTATGCATATCACTTTAATAACTCACCTCATTACATATTACCTCAATTACCTACTATATGCCCCAGCACATTACTCATCGTTCCCCCTTACAAGCTATTGTTATTTTTGCTGCTCTTTAATTTTTGTTACTTTTATTTTGTATTATTTTATATATTTTTTGGTATTCTTTCTTAAAAACTTCATTTGTTGGTTAAGGGCTTGTAAGTAAGCATTTCACTGTTGTATTCAGCGCATGTACAAACTAAAATTTGATTTATAGATTTGATTTCACCCACTGCGGCCGGGCGCGTTAGTCGGTCCTCAATCACTATCCTCAGCAGGCGGCCTGATCCAATCATGATCTAATAACCCTCATCAGTTACATTTCTCAGCAGCCCTGCATGGTGTTATACAGGAAGGAAATGTAAGTGATACTACTAAGAACAGTGTGTGTGTTTCTCTTTTCTTCCCAGAACATTATGAAAGAGCCCTGGTCAAAAGTAGTGCACTGTACAGGGAAGTATAGGATACCTTGGGGCATGATATCTCCTTACGGCTACAGGCCAGTGACGACTGACTAGTAGTGACCAGCCATGTAGGTGGATGCCTTGAATCCCCAGGTCATTCTGTCAACAGAATGTGGGACCAGACCAAAAACAATGGCAGTGCCCAGGCCCCACAGGCCAGGCATATCCAAGGAGTACAGGGCCACAGAGACAAAGGCCACAACACAACCTGGTGGTGCAGGCCGAGAGCAGCGGTCGGTCCCCGGCAGAGCTGGCTCAGGGGTTAGGGGTAGAGCTGGAAAGGTCTGACTGCCATCATCCATCCCGCTGAAAATATTGCACCATATATAATACAGCTAGGGAGCAGGGGGAGGCCGAGAGGAGCGAGGGGGCGGGAGAGAGAGAGGGAGAGGAGAGAGAGAGAGAGAGGGAGAGGGGGGGAGAGAAGAGGGGGAGGAAAGGAAAGAAATGTTACATCAAAACTGGCCAACAGGGCCAAAGGGTGAATGCTGAGGTAATCTTTCAGCCAGGAGTTAGCCAAGGGCTCATTATCCACTTCCAGCAGAATGGTTCAGAGCACTGAAACTGAATTATCACCTAGTTAAACCTGAAGGTGTTACTGGACACGAACTAAACACAGACTAGACCGTAGTCTATCTCCAAACCATTAAAATAACTGGTCTGTGCAACCCTGGATATTACTGTAAAGGGTGGTGTTTGCATAAAACAACATTAGCTCCATACATTTCTTAGATAATACTTGTTACAAAGGGACAATCTCTAAGTACTACAGTTTACAGAAAACCTACAGATAAAACCCTATACTGCCCGCTGATAGTTATCACCTCTCCCCCATAGAATGAGTTGGAGCAGTCAGCCAACTCCACAGACTGCGCACAGAGGGGAAGAATGTCAGAAACTCGCTCTCCTTGGCGTTTCTGCTGTAGAGATACCCTGATACTGGCAGTAAAGCTGTAGAGTATACCCTGATACTGGAGTAAAGCTGTAGATTTACTATTACCTGGCCAGTAAAGCTGTGAGTTACTGTTACCTGGCAGTAAAGCCCCAGAGGATACCCTGATACCTGGCTTGATAAAGAAGCTGTAGGAGATACCCACAGTGGCTTGATAAAGCTGCTTAAGGATACTATACCTGGCTTATAAGCTGTAGGGGAGATCACCCTGATACCTGGCTTGATAAAGCTGTAGAGGATACCCTGATACCTGGCTTGATAAAGCTGTAGAATACCTGATACCTGGCTTGATAAAGCTGTAGAGTATACCCTGATACTGGCTTGATAAAGCTGTAAGAGGATACCCTGATACCTGGCTTGATAAAGCTGCTGAGAGATACCCTGATACCCGGCTTGATAAAGCTGCCAGGGGATACCCTGATACCTGGCTTGATAAAGCTGTAGAGTATACCCTGATACGATAAAGCTGTAGAGGATACCCTGATACCTGGAGTAAAGCTGCTTAAGGGATACCCTGATACCTGGCTTGATAAAGAAAGCTGTAGAGATACCCTGATACTGGCCAGTAAAGCTGTAGAGGATCACCTGATACCTGGCAGTAAAGCTGTAGAGATATACCCTGATACACAGCGATAAAGCTGTAGAGAGATACCCTGATACCTGGCTGATAAAGCTGTAAGATACCCTGATACTGGAGTAAAGCTGTAGAGTATACCCTGATACCGCAAGCGGTAAAGCTGTAGAGGATACCCTGATACCTGGCTTGATAAAGCTGTAGAGATACCCTGATACCTGAGTAAAGCTGTAGAAGTTCACCTGACTGTATACCCTATACCTGGCTTGATAAACTGTAGAGGATACCCTGATACCCGGCTTGATAAAGCTGTGAGAGGATACCTGATACCCGGCTTGATAAAGCTGCCAGAGCATACCCCTGATACCCGGCTTGATAAAGCTGTAGAGGATACCCTGATACCCGGCAGTAAAGCTGTAGAGATACCCTGATACCTGGCTTGATAAAGCTGTAGAGAATACCCTGATGCCTGGCTTGATAAAGGCTGTAGAGGATACCCTGATACCTAAGATAAAGCTGTAGGGGATACCCTGATACCTGGCTTGATAAAGCTGTAGAGGATACCCTTGATACCTGGCTTGATAAAGCTGTAGAGGATACCCTGATACCCGGCAGTAAAAGCAGCGAGGATACCCTGATACCCAGTAAAGCTGTAGAGGATACCCTGATACCCGGCATAAAGCTGTAGAGATACCCTGATACCTGGCTTGATAGGCTGTAGAGGATACCCTGATACCTGGCTTGATGAAGCTGCAGAGATACCCTATACCTGAGTAAAGCTGGCAGACCTGATACCTGGCAGTAAAGCTGTAGAGGATACCCTGATACCTGGCTTGATAAAGCTGTAGAGGATACCAGTACCTGGCTTGTAAAGCTGTAGAGGATACCCTGATACCTGGCTTGATAAAGAGCTGTAGAGTATACCCTGATACCTGGCTTGATAAAGCTGTAGAGGATACCTGATACCTGGCGATAAAGCTGTAGAGGATACCCTGATACCTGGCTTGATAGAAGCTGTGCAGGATACCCTGATACCTGGCTTGATAAAGGCTGCGATACCCTGATACCTGGCTTGATAAAGCTGTAGAGGATACCCTGATACCTGGCTTGATAAAGCTGTAAGAGGATACCTATACGATAAAGCTGTAGAGATACCTATACTGGTTATATATACCCTGATACCTGAAAGCATAAAGCTTTGAGATACCTACAAATGCCGTAAAACAGCAGAGGATACCCTGATACCTGGCAGTAAAGCTGTGGCGGATACCCTACGAAAGCTTTAAAGCTGAGATTACCCTGATACCCATAAACTGTTAGAGGATACCCTGATACCCGGCTTGATAAAGCTGTAGAGATACCCTGATACCTGGCTTATAAAACTGTTAAGGATACCCTGATACCTGGCTTGATAAAGCTGTAGAGATACCCTGATACTGGCAGTAAAGCTGTAATACCTGATACCTGGCAACGATAAAGCTGTAGAGAATACCTGATACCTGGCAGTAAAGCTGTAGGGAATATCCCTGATACCTGGCTTGATAAATCTGTAGAGTATACCCTATAGCAGTAAAGCTGTAGAGGATACCCTGATACCTGGCTTGATAAAGCTGTGAGGATACCCTGATACCTGGCAGTAAAGCTGTAGAGTATACCCTGATACCTGGCTTGTTAAAGAAGCTGTAGTGATACCCTGATACCTGGCTTATAAGCCGCCCAAGAATACCCTGATACCTGGCTTGATAAAGCTGTATGAGAGATACCCTGATACCTGGCTTGATAAAGCTGTAGAGTATGCCTGATACTGGCCAGATAAAGCTGCTTAGAGTATACCCTGATACCCGGCTTGATAAAGCTGTAGAGGATACCCTGATACCCGGCTTGATAAAGCTGTAGAGACTCACCCTGATACCACGGCGATAAAGCTGTAGAGAACCCTGATACCTGGCTTGATAAAGCGCAGAGGATACCCTGATACCTGGCTTAGTAAAGCTGTAGAGGGGATACCTGATACCTGGCTTGATAAAGCTGTAGAGAGAGGATACCCTGATACCTGGCTTGATAAAGCTGTAGAATACCCTGATACCCGGCAGTAAAGCTGTAGAGATACCCTATACTCTTATAAGCTGTAGCGAAATATATACCTAAGATTAAACTGTAGAGATACCCTGATACCTGGCTTGATGAAGCTGTAGAGGATACCTATACCTGGCATAGAAGCTGTAGAGTATACCCTGATACCTGGCTTGATAAAGCTGTAGAGGATACCCTGATACCTGGCTTGATAAAGCTGTAGAGGATACCCTGTTGCCTGGCTTGATAAAGCTGTAGAGAGGATACCCTGATACCTGGCTTAAATACAAAGCTGTAGAGAGAGGATACCCTGATACCTGGCTTGATAAAGCTGTAGAGATACCCTGATACCCGGCTTGATAAAGCTGTAGAACCCTGATACCTGGCTTGATAAAGCTGTAGAGTATACCTGATACCTGGCAGTAAAGCTGTAGAGTATACCCTGATACCTGGCTTGATAAAGCTGTAGAGGATACCCTGATACCTGGCTTATAAGCTGTAGAGATGCATACTGATACCTGTTGATAAAAGCACAGACCTTGTTGTTTTATGCAATGAACTGAAGATTCTGACCATTGTGTGCTTGTTGAAACCATTACCAACTGCCAATAACTGTGGGAATGCCATTGATATTAAGATGTTGTAGGGCATTATCAGTTGAGA
>NW_025537851.1:0-26545 GCF_020615455.1 Coregonus clupeaformis | reverse complement strand
CATCTGTTAGCTTCCTCACTGTGAATAGGAATGCAAATAAATGGGGATCCCCAAAAATAAATGGCGGCCAAGAAACGAAAGTAGGGGAATTCCAGCCCTGGAGAACCGTTGGTTTACCCTGAATTGAATTGCAACATTGGGTCTTGTGTGTTACGAGTATCCATTGTTTGATTGGAGCTTTAGCCTTATGCTGTTAGTGGGGGTTTGGCCCAGTAGCTAGCAAAGCCTGGAATAGAATTAATTAAACCTTCCAGGACTGTGCAGCCCTCCAGGCCTGGAATAAGCCATCCTGACATTGGAGTGTAAGGAATGCTGATCTTTCAGTCACACGGGGGATGAAGTTGTTCATAGCAAAACACAAGTGGGTATTTCCATGCTTCGGTGTGTAGACCTAGTGTCAGTGGTCTCTCTTGGCCAGTGGGGGGCTGCCTGCCCTGCCTGCTTTCAGTTGGGATGGCTGGCACCTTCTTTCACATCATCTGGATGTCGAGCATCCGAACTGGGAGGGTAGTCTACAGTGTTAACTCAAGGCAGTGTTTTGTTGAATCCAGTATTGTTGAGAGCAGTATTGAATTCTAAGTGTTTGGATAAAGAAAACCACTCCTGGAAGACTGGTGCAGCCCAACTACTACTTGTCTGGTAACTGTGTTATAGGAAAGGAGGTATGATGACTTTCTATACTGTAGCCCACTATGCATGACTTTCAGGTGTTTGAAGCATGAAATTGTTCATTACGGAACCGAAAGCAAACGTTTTGTCAATGAACAAGACAGATTGTTTCTCTATTGGACAAGTCCAGGTAGTCCTCCCTCTTTCAGTCCATTTTCTCCCATTTGGTGCCTAATGAACATGACCCTGCTCTCCTGCCTAGGTGCCCCTTAAGGACTTGCCTGAACGGCTCTTTTTACACAATCCCCTGATTTATTTTTTGTGATTTACACAGTCAGACATTACATTCACAGAGTGTGTACATGTGGGGAAAAAAGTATTTAGTCAGCCACCAATTGTGCAGTTCTCCCACTTAAAAGATGAGAGAGGCCTGGTAATTTTCATCATAGGTACGTCAACTCATGGACAGACAAAATGAAAAAAATTCCAGAAAATCACATTGTAGGATTTTAATGAATTTATTATTATAATGTGGTGAGGTACATTTGGTCAATAACAAAGTTTCTCAATACTTTTGTTATATACCCTTTGTTGGCAATGACACAGGTCAAACGTTTTCTGTAAGTCTTCTACAAGTTTTTCTTGGGCACACTGTTGCTGGTGATTTTGGCCCATTCCTCCATGCAGATCTCCTCTGAGCAGTGATATTTTGGGGCTGTCGCTGGGCAACACGGACTTTCAACTCCCTCCAAAGATTTTCTATGGGGTTGAGATCTGGAGACTACTAAGCCACTCAGGACCTTGAAATGCTTCTTCCCGGCCACTCCTTCGTTGCCCGGGCGGTGTGTTTGGGATCATTGTCATGCTGAAAGACCCAGCCCCGTTTCATCTTCAATGCCCTTGCTGATGGAAGGAGGTTTTCCTCAAATCTCTGGGATACATGGCCCCATTCATTCTTTCCTTTACCCGGATCAGTCGTCCTGGTCCCTTTGCAGAGACAGCCCCAAAGCATGATGTTTCCACCCCATGCGCCTCACAGTAGGTGAATTGGTGTTCTTTGGATGCAACTCAGCACATTCTTGTCCTCCAAACACAACGAGTGGTTGAGTTTTTACCAAAAAGTTATGGATTTTGGTTTCATCTGACTTATGACATTCTCCCCAATCCTCTTCTGGATCATCCAAATGCCTCTGGAAAACTTCAGATGGGGCCTGGACATGTACTGGCAACAAGCGGGGGACACTTCTGGCACTGCAGGATTTGCAGTTCCTGGCGGCGTAGTGTGTTACTGATGGTGGCTTTGTTACTTTGGTCCCAGCTCTCTGCAGGTCATTCACTCAGGTCCCCCGTGTGGTTCTGGGTTATTTTACTCTACCGTTCTTGTGATCATTTTGACTTCCCACGGGGTGAGATTTTGCGTGGAGCCCCAGATCGAGGGAGATTATCAGTGGTCTTGTATGTCTTCCATTTCTAATAATTGCTCCCACAGTTGATTTCTTCAAACCAAGCTGCTTACCTATTGCAGATTCAGTCTTCCCCAGCCTGGTGCAGGTCTCCAATTTTGTTTCTGGTGTCCTTGACAGCTCTTTGGTCTTGGCCATAGTGGGAGTTTGGAGTGTGACTGTTTGAGGTTGTGACCAGGTGCATCTTTTATACTGATATACAAGTTCTAAACAGGTGCCATTAATACAGGTAACAAGTGGAGGACAGAGGAGCCTCTTACTAAGAAGAAGTTACAGGTCTGTGAGCTGCAGAAATCTGCCGCTTTATCGGTGACCAAATACTTATTTTCCACCATAATTTGCAAGAAATAAATTCCCATTAAAAATCCTACAATGTGACTTTCTGGAGAGAAAATCTCCAATTTGTCTGTCATAGCGATTTTGTATACCTATGATGAAAATTACAGGTCCCTCTCTCATCTTTTTTAAGTGGGGAGAACTTGCACAATTGGTGGCTAGACTAAATACTTTTTTCCCTGTATATACATACATAGTGCCTATTTACACGATGTATGCAAGCACACAAACACATAGGGACACACACATCTTAACCAAGCACTAATTACAAATGTTCAAAGGGATAATTTGGGATTATGTTTCCGAGTCCAGTATAAAGGAAGTTAGAGGTAGTTTCTCGAGCCTCTGCTAACTAGTTTTAGGGCAAAGATTACAACTATCCCTTTACGTTTTCTCAATCGCGTTACAAGCAGTATCTGATTGTTGGAACATCTATAGCGAAAACCGCAATGATCAAATGCTCAAATACATTTACAGAACTTCTGGTCATTTTCTTGCCTTAGTACCTGACTTCGTATATCTAGACCACCTTTTGCAAAACTTTAAATATAAATGTCATCATTGAATACAAGAAATGTACTGTTAAGTGTTCTGTTTACGTAATATAACTACAATTACGGCCCTACTACACTATAGCCATCACCAGTCAGCTTAAGCGAGATGCTTCCTTTGAAATCGATGAAAGCCGCTTCACTGCCCATGTTGCGCTCTCGTTGCGTCACGTCCAACGGCAGCGTCCAAGCTCACGAATCACCCAGGTTAAATTGGTTGATGGCTGATGCGCGCGTTCATTCTATCTTTTTGAATTGAAATAACGAGAAATTAAGTTGATTTTGGTTGCATATGGCTTTGACTATACACCACTGGTTATTTTACTAAGATGTATTGGGTTAAGTAGCTACTACTACTACCTAGGTACATTGACTATAGGAGGTTTCACAATGTAAACAAACGCAACTTGTGTAATTAGAGAATAGGAGGATCATTTAGAACAACCACTAGCAACAATTTAATGAGTACTTCTGAAAGACTTGACTAAAGCTATTGTACTTACGCATAATTGATGAATATGGTAGAGTAGGGGAAATAAGAATAAAGCTTCTTCCCCTCTGCTCCTCTCCGCTTTCAAAACAACGCGCTCTTGACACGACGCTGATGATGGCATAGCAGCACGCAAAAGCTTATAGTGAGCAGAAGTGTTATTGTTTTTATCAGAAGATGTGTACAATTGTGTTCACTGTTTCCGGCAATCCGTATACTGCACACAATTCTAAAGCACCCCATCAGTGTAATACCATGTAGCACTAAAATATATGGAAAGATCTAATTGTTGGTGATTTTTGATTTTTTTAGCAATATTGCGGACATTCAGAGGCTCAGAAGAATGTCATCATCTTCGACATTGTGACCTTCCATGATAGAGCTTTGCTTTGGTGAATGGGGCCTATACATTCATTATCAGTTGTGTTCCTCCATTGTATTCACCTTTATTAATTTATTATCCTTATTTCTATTGTGTATAGTTTATCTGTTAATCACAATGGAAACTCTCCAAAACAATGAACAAACCAGCCTTTGTATTGAATACATGGAATTGGATATTGATGATACCGATGAATGGATCCTGCACACAATGTGCTGTTATTTTTACTTTTTTATCAGGAATATTTGATTTAATGTGTATGAAATTGTTTGGTGAAATATGCATAAAAGGACAGTCATTCCCATAACTCTGCACCTTTGGATAGTTGAACTTCCAATTTTGATCAACATGGGATTTTGTGACTATAAAGAAAATGTATTGATCTACTGGGATTTGAAAGCCTAGACTAACTTTCTGTTTTGTCTGCTTGGACTCGAAAAGATAAGTATGGTTGCATTAAACTTTCTGCAGGCAGTAGTGTTTTTCTATTATCAATATTTGACGGTATGGGCTATATTATAGTTTGATGAATGTATTTATATGTTGGGAAGGCAACTACATTTTGAAAATGCATTTGCTGTTTTGCAAAAGTCCACAGAGTTCTGTGTCTTGTGAACTCTGTTTTGAAAATCGACAACTATGTTCCAAAATGCTTGTAACGTGAATGAGAAACTAATGTATGATTTTTGGCCAAGTATGACAGCATGTTTTTTTTTACTTTCTGGTGTTTTTGTATCAAACAGTGTTAGGTTTAAACCCCAACATTTATAAGAATAATACCTGCACAAGAAAAGACACAGAGAATTGGTATATTTTACTTGCAAGGAGAGTGCTCGGAGACTGCTCAGTTACAATCCTCCAAAACCACTCTGAATCAGTCTCTCCGCTCCTCTTGCATTTTATTGGGTTAGGACCCCCTGGTTACAGCAGGAAGGTTTCAACTGCTAATGGGAAGGGTGCATAAACAGATCCAATTGAAACCAGTTCACATATTCCATTATCTGAGTGTGACTTCTTCTATCTTGGTACGCTGTCCGAGCGATGCCCCACATTCTGAGACATTTAGTTGTTTTTCTAACTCATGCAGCTGGTTCCTCCTGCTGGACGCGACCTTGACTGCTTCTATCTTCCTCACTTCACTCGTCCTACTCACACAAGCACACATTATGAAAATAACAATTCAGTACTGAAATGGCATAATGAAATATAGTAAATGGAGTAGAATAACTTATGTACAATTTCTCAACATTTCCCTCCTGTTTATTCACTTTATTTGCTATATTCACCATCATTTGTAGACCTCTTCTTGTCAGATTTTCAGCCACAAATTCATCACATAGTTCAAAGTGTTACACTCAGAGGTTAGTTGCATAATCTCCCCGGATCTGGGAATAGATCAGGAAATGTAATGACCCGTTTCATCACTCGCCTCCAGCTTCTCATCATCATCATCATCATCATCATCATCATCACTGTTAGTCTAAAGGTCCCCGTCCGGGGTGAGGAGTGCGATACATTTCTGACATCTCAGTTTTGACAGGTTGTATAGCTGCAGTTATCACTCTAGTGCATAATGCTCTAATGCAGGGGAATACAACAACATCCACATAAGGTGAGGATAGCTGTAAACACAGCAATTGAGGTCAAAATAGAGAACACTAATTGTTTATATTTACAAACATGTCTCCAAATCCATCCCACATTGACGTGTCTAACCCCAGAGTGGTCTTTCATCTTGCTGTTGAGAGATCTAAGCCCCTCCAAGGCCTTAGTTAGACTTCCATCAGCTGCAGTATTATTGGGAATAAATGTACAACATTGGTCACCAAAAATAGAGCGACTCCTCCTTTTTCTGCTAGAAGCATATCGACAGCAATACGGTTTCTGGGAAAGCCATAAGAGGTAGCTGACAATTGTTCGTGGATGGCTGAGAACCCTTCTTCAGTTTTATTCCCTAATTTCTGCCACGTTATAGTGGATGTAGTTGATTCTGTCTACATTCTTGTTTATTGTACACCACCAACATAATGAGGATTCAAAACCTGCTGCTACTTGGTTTATTAATTTATACTCAGTAGGAACTCCTCTTGGAATTCCAATGCTGTCTATGTAGGTGGGATCTATCCTGACATTACTGATCTCTTTGGCCTGCCTCTTCCAGGTGTGTGGGTAAACAACGTTTACTGTGGTCAACAAATCAGTGACGGTGAGAGGTGTAGCCGTGGATACTGGCAATATCAATGACACTGAAGCGCAAAATCCTGTGGTATTGTATGGTAACCTGTCGAAATACGATCTATCATCTCCACCCACCACCAGATGTCACTGCCGAGCCTTAGGTTTAAACGCCATGTTCACTGTTTTCTACTGAGTAACATTGGGTGTCGTTTAATTTACCTAGTCTGACCCCAGCACCGGTTCTATTTATGCATGTAAAGTTTCCCCTATAGCTACCTTCTTTGAAAATAGAGGCTTTTTGTTTTTCAGCAGTAGTCAAAGTGATAAAATTTTATCCCAACTGGAGCAGTTTTCTGACGGGAATAGTTTTATTCATTACATCTACTAGACAGTCCTAAACCCAGCGCTGAGGGCACCACTTTGCAGCAGTGGTCTGGCTCCCATGCACACTACACAGTCTGCTCCTGATGCCTTTAGCTGCTTGCTCTACCATTAGGAGCCAGTTGTTGTCAATGCGTGATACCCCTGTGGTTATTTTGAACCAATCATCAGTTTCAGGTTTTATGTAGATCTTAGGTTTAACGGGGGCTAGATTTTGGGCCTGAAGCGTGATGTCTGCGGTGTTACGATAGTGTGTAATTGTCATAGTGACATTTGGGCACAGCAGTAATCGTGGTACGGGATCTTGAGCGTGTGGCCTCCAAATACATAAAGCTAGTCCGTGACACGTGTAGGTTCTGATGCTCACTGAAACTGTCGGGCTGTCCGAAGGTATTTGGGTTGTATTAATGTTCAGCATTATCTTTCTGTTTGTTTTTGTCAAAGAGACCTGTTTTTTTCCTTTTTTAGAATTAGAAGAAAACCCAAACGACCCCTCTGACCATTTTCCTGTAGTGGTCGAACACGTTTCCCCACCAATGCCCTGATTGTTTCATGCCACTACAGTCCAAATACCAGTCATAATCTTCCCAACTATCTAGACCGTAACCTCCTATTTTCAAGGTATTATCGAAAGTGAACACCGCTTGGGTGCTGTTATTCTGATAGCAAAAATACAGTTCTTTCTGTCTTATCCTGATCTCCATCTGTAGTATTACAAGGGTTTTCAAAATCTTTTTCTGGATTTGCTGACGGTTTGGTGTTATAATAGCCCACCCTTCTCTTCTGCACACTATGATTCTTCTCCCACAACAGTAATGAACACACCACTATAATCATTCCAACTATTCCACCCTGCCGCACCATCTTTTTATGCGCTTGAGTGATCATTCTGCTGTAGATTGGAACTCTCCTCCTATTTACCTACAACAGAGTGGTGGACAATCTTCACCGGGTTTGAGACAACTGCAAACTAAAAATTACAGTTCCTTTGTAACCGGGACTTTCTCTGGTGAGTATCGTTGAAGAGCTACAACGCTACAGCAGATACCATAGAGTTATCACTATCGAAACATATAAGAATGGTGACTACGAACAGTATGATGGAAATAGTTATTTTAGACATGTCCAATTATTCTTTTACAGTGGGTCAAATGAATCCATGTACTACGTTCTACAATCTTTCCTTACCTGTGGTTAGCCAGCACTTGGTAGGGTCCTTCCCACTTAGGTGAGTGCCAATGCTTCTTCTTTATACTTTTATCAGGACCCAGTCTCCTGGTTCAACTAACTAGGTCTTTCTGTAAGGACACAGAGGTTGTACCATCATCAGTTGATTCTGTCAATTGCTTTTTTTTTGTTGCAGCATTTTTCTCATGTAATCTGCTAGTGTGCTATCGTCCTCGTTTCCCATAAGTTTTTTAAAACATGGTAATCTATATAGTCTGCCAAACAACACTTCATAAGGGGTTAGACCATTTGTGAACCAGTGTTGGCTATCTTTATGCACTGGTACCGAGAAAAATGCATTACTGATATCCACTACGGTGAAATATTTAGCCTTCTGGGTTTAATGAATTTAGCAACGTGTGTGGGTCTGCCCACACATGGAGATCTTTGGATAACAGCATTGTTTACAGCTTGCAGATCTTGAACCATCCTCCACCCTGTTGATGGAGGTGCCTTTTTACTGAAAAATTGGTGTATTGCACGGCTGACTCAGCACATTCAATTAGCACACCTGCTTTCTCTAGACTCTTCAATCACTGGCTCTATTCCAATCATTGCATCTGGTTTTAGGGGTATTGTTTATCCTAGGGCGATGCTCTGTTTTAGGTCTTATTATTACAGGTGCTGCTCCTTTTAACTAATCCCACATCTGTAGGTCCCTGGGACCATAGTTCTGATTGTCGTGTGAGGGCCATGCGTTCTTATTGTTGTGTGAGGGATCGTTTTTGCAATCTCTGGCTATGTGTCCCTCTTTTCCCACATGACCAACATCCTCTAGGATTGTCATTTGCACGTATTCCCTGTCCTCTCCTTCGTATATATTTAATATTTAATCCAACCATCCCCCCTTTTTGACACATGATTTGGCCATGTGTCAATATTACCACCTATCTAAACAATCACTTTAGTTAATATTGGTAATTCATTATCCAATTGCCATTCCTCCACTCTCTCTTCTGTTATTTTATGGTTCAAATCAAATATATTATTACCAAATTATAATCTTCTTCACAATTTTCACAGTACTATAAATTACCCTCAACTTAGTAAAATAAACTATCTTAAAGTCCTCCTCTCATGCCTTTAGAATTTACTAGTGTGGATGATTAAAAATAACACCAGAATGTTAAAACAGAGTTCAGAGGCCATTGAAATCATTTAACGAACTGTTTAATCCCATAGTATACTAAACATTACCATTATTCTAAATATTTCATAAATGTTAGCTATCCCAAGTGTTCATTAAATCCTCTATGACATTCATTCTCATAAGAAATCATATATACCCCAAACTCAGCCAAAAGCTAAAAAAAAAACTCCATAAAATTCACTGTGTGCTCCTCTAAGACCTATCACCCTTGACCTGCTGAAACCCCAAAATTGAAACAACAAGGCTTTATAAACATCATACTAGGTGTGTTGTTTTTTATTTGAAAACCCAATTTGAAAAACAACCACAAATAGCCAGGCCTTAATTTGGTAGTTCACTTTTATGACCTAAATACGGCCTAACTTCACTACTGCTCCCTTAGCCCTTGGCAACATTCCAACGAGATGAGCTAATCTCTTTCTCCTGGTTATCCCCAGTCTTAACCCATCAATAATTGTTTGTATCAATCTAATTCCTCATTACTAATCTATAAAACCACTCAAAATTCCTCGAGTATACAATGATTATTTAATTGATTACCCTAACTCTGCTACATGTGATCTCATCTCAAATGATCCATTATCAATTATCTGTTCAACCTTCTTTCCTCATCCTATCCTCGTTCTGTCTGCATTTTTTTATTTTTTTTTGTTGCAGCTCTTTTAGACCGGTGGTAGACAATAGGCCCTTTTCCGCGTGACGTCAGACAACTTCCGTTCTGCCGCGATGCAGGTTATGTTTACATCCGGTGTCGCTTAGGCAACTTAGCTAGTAGCACATCATTATGGAGTTCACCCAGTCCCTTTCACATCTGCCACCAATCGACTTAACGACGTAGAACGACTTGCTGACAAGTGGTCCCTTACTTCAAGATCGAAGCTTGATAAAGGCTACAAGTTCTTCGTTGAAGGTTACCTGTTTGATTATGAAGGTGCGTGTTTATCTTTATTTAGCTTAAATTAGCCCTATGCTAGCGAAGGTTATGAGCTGACGAGTTTCTGTTTTGCAGCCTCTTTTTAATATTACTGCTGTTTGTATCGACCGTAAGATAAGAGTCAGTAATGTATTAATGGCTAATGCTCGCCCTTTCTCCCCCAATCACTGTATTGAAACAGTCTCAAGTGTAGTTAACGGTGAGGTGACAGTGAGAGGGCGCATGTTACAGGTCCATGAAGAAAAATGAGGAGGCTCATCGGCTTCAGGTTTCTCAGATAAACAGTTCTCTAACATTATGATAAGATAGGTTAAGATAGATAAGTTTTCTTTTTGTTGTGTTTTGCTGCGGTTGCAGATTTAATAAGAATGATTCCACAATGTTCCACTGTGGATCAGTTTGTTTCTCAGTCTGAGCTCTGATTTTGTATCATTAAACTTAATACACAACGGAATTCTACACAAACCGATGTGGGTTGTTGACGGCAATAAAGACTGGGAAAGATTCTGTGATAACTCAAAATGTTCAAATTTTCGATAAGTGTTGGCACTACTTGTCAAAGGTTTCCAGAACAGCCAATTTTTCTTAATTAAAAAAAAGAAATTGGGTTTTGAAAATTGTGTACAGTAGTTTATAATGAAACGCATGAAAAAAATGTTTTGTAAGTACAGCACTAATTGTTATGTCTCTATGAACAGGTTACACTAGACTCTGCAGAGGTTCCTGTGGTACTCAATCACATGTCATGTTCCTGCTCTGCTGGGAAAGCACTATGTAATCACATAGTAGCACTTCTTTTTCAAAGTGCTCACTATGTTACCATGGGCTTTAAGACAGTGCCATTGCCTCTGTCATGCACCAGCGCACTGCAGACCTGGCACCGGCCTAGGACACAGGTCAGACATTATTTGTTACACTGATGCAGAACTTTGCAGTTTGTATTGACTTTTGACAATGTATTGTTCATCATTATTATATCACAGGGAATTGTACCAGAGGCCACCAATGATATGGCGGTGTGTAAACCAGCGGCTAAGAAAAAAACAAGTGTCAGAGCTGGTGGAAGTGCACACTGTACCGAGCCTATGATGGTGAGTCTGAATGAGCCCCCCCGCCTGTACTAGAGCACAAAGACTTTAGTGCATTTCTAAAATAATACAAACATAAAAGTGATTATTATTTGTTACTTTTTTATATAGACTTTCAGTGGATATTTTTTTATTTGTATTAGAAGCATGTACGAGACTGGATGAGTGTGGTTGTCTTTTTAGTGAAAAAGATAAGGTGGCATTTAATGAAATCTAAACTTGACATATCTCACTTTCATGCCAGGGCCTATTCCGGATCCTCACGTCATGGCCAGTGCTGAGAAACTGAAAAGACATCCGTCCACAACCAGGGATTTGCAAATTGCTGCACGGGCTTGAGGGCCTTAATTTGGTGGACTCTAAATTTGGCCCTGTGCCATTTGGGTCTTTGCTTTCTTACCAGTGCCCTCTAGAATTAAGTAGAGATATTATTAAACACCCTGGTGCCAGTGAGTTTCCTCAGTTGCCTATTGAAGGTTACAACTTTAAATTTCCCATTGATTTTGAGCCCAACTACATACAACAATGTCATTTGGACAGCCTGATTGTGTCAGAGGAGATGTCTGCTGCTATTGAAGCAGAAACAAGAATGCAGTCAGAATGCCAGCTGTGGAGCCAGGTACGCAAACCCCGACTGACAGCCAGCAGATTCCGTGGAAATATGCCATGTTCGTGGGGAGTTGTCTGCCAAGGCTTTGGCAACCCGCATTCTGAGAGGAACTCCTCAGACAGCTGCTATGAGAAGAGGTTGGATCTGGAACCTGAGATACTGAGGCAATATTCTGATTTTTGTGATGTCTCTCTGAAACAATGCGGGGTCATCATCCACCCTGATTCACCTCACCTTGCAGCCAGCCCGGATGCTAAAGTCTTCTGCCCAACAGAAGCACCACCATTTGGTCTTGCTGAGGTTAAGAGTTGCGATGTTGAAAATGTTACCCAAGTTAAACACCTGATCACAGTTAAAGGCCAGGCCTGCCTTAAGAAGAGCCACAAATACTACTATCAGGTTCAAGGCCAACTCGCCTTTAAGCGGACTTCAGTGGTGTGACTTCATTACAGATACCCGCACTGACTTCACAGTTGAGAGAATCTTTAGGGATGAGGAGATTATCCACTCAATGCGACAGAAGCTTGATCATTTCTATTATAACATCTACATGGATGTCTTCTTAAGTTATAAAACATAAGGCAGAATTTTTATGTGTAAATAGTGTTAAGGTAAATGTGGAAGGTGAACCTTTGACATTTTTTTCTTTAACTGCAAATTAACTTGTCATATACTGTATATCTCCTATGTACTGAAACACACACTTTTGAAAAGGATTGTGATGTAAATGTCGACATGTTTTTCTTTAACTGCAAATGAACTTAATTGTGTTATATACTGTATATCTATGTATTGAAATACAAATTTTGAAAAGGATTGCGATGTTGTAAATGCTCTTACCAAAATCAAAAGGATTGGAAGCAGTTGCTTGCAAACATATATTTAATAGTTCCATCAGTGCCATGACACATAAGCACATAACATGGTTAATAGTTGGATATTTTTACAATATATCACATTAGGTTCATTAATAGCTATGAAAAAGTTATTACCCTTAACAAAAACATACAGTATAACATTAGATCAATTAAATTACCAACAAAGTTAATTCATATTTACATTTTTTTGTACATACAATACAGTAATATAAAAGTACTTCTATTTACAGCCCATCTAGCTTACTCAGGAAATATACAACTTCCAGTTGACAAAAACATCAGACTGGTTTGTCTCCTTTAATGTCAAGAGGTCCCTGATAGTTCGACATGAGGCAGCAGATGGCCCACAGCTGATTCACTGAACCCACTGTGGAAAGAGGAACAAGCCCATCCCAGATATGGTACTCCTTCACCCTCCGTATGGCCCTCTCGACTAAAATCCTCAGCCGGGCGATGGCCTGGGTCTTAAGAGTGTCCTCCCTGCTGAGCTGAGGAGATTTTTACGGGAAGATACGGGAATTTCTGTTTGTTGTTTTGAACAAAATGGTACACTGCAATAGCATCTTCTCGAAGATTGTGCCATGCTTCGGTGTTGGATGGGATACTGTTGCGATACAGACACGGGAGAAAAGAAGACAGCTAAATTAACATTCAGCTTTGACCAGGAATCAATATTTATCTAGCTATCATGCACAACAGTATTTGAATAGGTGAGTTACTATACATTCATGAATAAACTAACTGCCTAACAAAGGGTTAGATAGCTAGCTAAGTAAACTTGTTACATTACAGCCAGGCAGCAATGTAACGCTACCTTTAACGTTATCGGTATCTGGTACTAAGTTGTTGTTAGCTAACGTTAGCCCACTTTTTAAGTAACTAAGGCAGTGAACAATTATGAATTAACAACAACGTTAGCAAGTTACAAACCATTGCATATACGTAAACATTATTACTCTTAACTTTACTAATTTAACTTAAACGTACCTCAGAAGAGAAGTCTCAGGTTACGGGCGAACGGAAGTGAAGTTAACCTGCTACGCGGAAGGGCGGAAGTTAGATGACGTCATCGTGAAAGGGCCTATTTTCCACTAAACTTGTACTTTTTTTATCCAGTAACATAGGGGTTCTGTTGCTGTAGGATCTTCTTTTGTACTACTTTCCAATCTTTGCACGGAAGGTTGTCAAGGAACTTTTGTTTTTCTTTGCTTTGTCCCTTCCCCATTTTGAACTAAATTTGGGCCCAGTGGGTTCTCAACACCTAGAGTGTTCTAACACTGGGTCTTAATCGAACAAGACGGTGATCAACAACCCTTTATGGTAAAACTCACTTCAACCTTTCCAGGTGGAGTTTTCTTACTCACAAGCATCCACAAAGGTTCACCGTTTACACCTTGTTCGCTTTGGTATGAAATACAAATACCTAGTGGTGTTTATATTTCCAGTCACACTCTTACACTTTCATACAACTTTTATATGATTTTTACAGCACAGAGGACTCACGCCTTGTCCTACATGAATTTAACTAGTTCAGTGACTAGAGAAGTCTACCCTCACGGAATTTAACTGTTCGAAACTACTTTACCTGATAGAGTCTAGAATTGTCAGGGTTTTCTTCTCAACACAGAGGACTCCACCGTCCTCGCGTAAATTTAACTAGTTTGGTAACTAGAGGAGTCTACCCTCCACGGAATTTAACTGTTTGAAAATTACTTTACTTCATTCACATTCATTCCTCTTTTTTTATGAATTTTTTTACTCACAATTCTCTGCGTTCTTGGATCTACCTTCAACCATCGGATCCCAGCCCGCAAGGGAGGGACCAGTCCCGTAAAAGGGTCTTAATGCTGTGGCCAAGACTTGTCTGGATCTCACTCGCCCGCTGGGATCGTCAGGTATCTTGGCATCCGGCTCGAAGGACCATTTAAATGTTAGGTTTAAACCCCCAACATTTATAAGAATAACCTGCACAAGAAAAGACACAGAGAATTGAGTATATTTTACTTGCAAGGAGAGTGCTCGGAGACTGCTCAGTTACAATCCTCCAAAACCACTCTGAATCAGTCTCCGCTCCTCTTGCATTTTATTAAGTTAGGAACGCCCCTAGTTACAGAAGGTTTCAACTGCTAATGGGGAAGGGTGCATAAACAGATCCAGTTGAAACCAGTTCACATATTCCATTATCTGAGTGTGACTTCTTCTATCTTGGTACGCTGTCCGAGCGTGCCCACATTCTGAGATTAGTTGTTTTTTCTAACTCATGCAGCTGGTTCCTCCTCGCTGGACGCGACCTTGACTGCTTCTATCTTCCTCACATTCACTCGTCCTACTCACACAAGCACACATTATGAAAATAACAATTCAGTACTGAAATGGCATAATGAAACTATAGTAAATAAGTAGAATAACTTATGTACAATTTCTCCAACAAACAGGCATGCAGACCAAGTCTTCAGCCCCCATATGTCCCCCCCACACACACATATAGGGTGCCTAATCATGGATATCAATGAAATATTATGAATATCTTAATAAATCAATTAACCGATCAGGTTTGTTGTCTTATTATTTTTTATAACTGTTAGTGTTTAAATATACTTGCTCATTGAGTAATGTTTACTGTAGTGTACATTATTGAGCATACCCCACTGCATGTTCTTACATATACCACATTTTCTTTTACACACTGTATTGTGATATGTGCAGCCTAATACAGCAGGCAGGGACTGAATACCTTTCCTCAGTGCTGAATACAGAGTGAATACACAGATCCTGAAGATAGATGCTGTATCAGTGGTACTGTGGTTATACAATACTATAGCATGTAAACAATCTCTCCTGGTTATCACGCTCCAGCCTCTTTACTCCCTCTGGGTCCTCAAGGAATGTAAATCACAGTTGGAAATGACTGAGAACAGCTCTGCTCCACGCGCACACACACACGCCGGTGGTGAAAGCAGCGCCGTGGAGCAGCACGCCGGTGTCAATGCTAAAACCCACTTACCCTGGGCCATGCAGCGGAAAGGAAAGGGGGAGGGGTGAGAGATGACAGTAAATCACTAGGGCCCACAAGACATGCAGGAGACACTGCACTTTAGGCTGTTTAGATGAAATCTGCCCTGTTTTCTGTCTCTCACTATCTGTCTCTTTTCCTGTCTCCTCTCCTCTCAATTCTTCCCTTGACTCTCTTGAACCCCTGTTCTCTCGTTACTGTACCTCTTTTCCCCTCCAACCTATCTCCTCTCTCTCTGCATCCCCTCTTTCCGGCGTGTTGAACACACACAGGCTATGAATTAAACATGTTGGACACTACGCTGCTCAGCCCCTTTGGTGTGTCAAACTGAACATTAGAACACAGGGGTGCTCTGGCCACAGTGGAGAGCGAAAGTGATATATATATATATATCTCGAGAGAAAGTGTGTTGTGTGTATCTGTGTCCGTGTGTGTTGGAGGAAGTCAGCAGTGTTCTTCCCCCATGTTTTCACTCTCTGTGAGACACTATCTGATTCATCAGGGAGGCAGCATCTGTTTCTGTTGTAGTTTTATTGTTAGAGGGAACCGTAATCACTAGCAGCTCACTTCTTTAATAGCATATGGTTTCCACAGAGTGGAAATGTTCTCTCTTGCTCTCTTATCTGTCGTCTCTTTGTTTTTAACTGTTTTATTCATGATGTCACAAGTGAAAGTGTTTTTGCTTTCTCTTTTCTTGTTGTACTCACTCAATTCTCCCCCTCTCCTGTTATTTTTTAGTATTGAAATGTGGGGCTTTCTCTCCATTTTCCTACTATCTCTCTTTCCCTCTCTTTCTCTCTCGCTCTATCTCTCTCCATATCAGTTCAATTCAAAAGGCTTTATTGGCATGGGAAACATGTTTACATTGCCAAAGCAAGTGGAATAGATAAACAAAAGTTAAATAAACAAAAATGAACAGTAAACATGACACTCACAAAATCTATCTTGCTCTTTCCTCCTCCCTCTCTCCAGTATAAGGCTTTGGGTGTAAATGAGTTTAACAATATCTATCCTGTCCATGGTTGCTAGTCTCAGTCCCATCATCACTCCAGGTGGTGTGTCAGATGACCCACTTCAGCAGCCAAGGGTTAAGCCTCTTCCCACGGTCAGTTATTACAGCAGGATCTAGATCAAATTTGCACCCATCCACTCATGCGCACACACCCTTCACCTGGTTGAACTCACTCCTAAACCACTTCTCATGTGTTTATCTCCTCCCGCTCCAGGGCCTGTGTGAGCACTTCAGAGGAACCACAACATTGCGCCTAATTAATCATTACTGACTGTGTCGGGCCTCTCTCTCTTCTCGCGCCTCCCTTTATCACTCTGACTCGCTTCCCTGTGCCTTGGGAATTACAAGTAACTTTTCTGATTGGAAGCCCTTGACTGACTTGATGAATTCCCGCACTGATGGAATCCAACAGAGCGTGGCCCTTTTTCAATGTCTGCGGCAGCGGGAAAGGTTTTTTCTGGTCGGCTTCCCGTTGCAGCGGGAAAGGTTTTTCTGGTCGGCTTCCGGTTGCAGCCCGGGCGTTCTGAAAGCTGAACGGTTGACGGGGTGTAACCGTAAAGGCCAGCGAATTTACCATGGTCTCTCGCAGCTGCGTCCTGCCACCTCTCGACATCAGGGGAAAAGTCGGGGTTATTACCGCTGCGTTTGTGTGTCAGGGAGAGTCAATTATGTCACTGAAGGGAGGGAGAAAAGAGAGCAGCACCGTAAAGCTTTCTTTCTTCCCAGAGGCTGTGTTTGTGTGTTCATGTGATCCCGAGAGCGGGTGAATGTTGTGCCCCGGCGCCACTGTGTTAATGTGTTGGAGCTCCACAGTTATACAGAAACAATAATGCCCCCTACCAACAACACCCTCCTCTCCTCCCCCCACCTTCAATAGCTAGTGGAACAGGCCAAAGCCGGCACAGTGGGGAACTGGAACCTGGGGGCATCCAGCCTGCAGGCGCCACTGAGGGCGAAGAGGTGCTATGAGCATGCTTAGCCCTAATGATATCCGCCGGCGCTTTCTGCCCCCCCCATCCCTCGGTGAAGAGTCCTGGACCCCGGAGTCTCTCACTGCCTCCTAATGAGGAACAGAGCTCGGCACGACCGAACTGGCTCTGTGTGGCACAAAATGGCTTCTAACTTTGGGTCGAGTTCAGGGAACTAGGGGACTGGCGGCAATACTTACTCCATGATGATGTGTAAAGGCAGGGGTTGTGAGATGATGTAACGTGTAGCCTTTGGTGGAAATCCTCAATCCTCTCATTTCATTTCCCTGGGAAAGTACAGGACCCTGAGGGGGCAAAACATTGCGCTTTGATGACCCCTTTCATCCACTATGTATGAGTCAATACTAATTTAAACTGCATTTGAGTCCCATTTTCCACCTGGATGAGTGTTTATTTGATGTCGGTGTTTTTCCACATTAATAATTTACCTTCGGTGTCCTCTTCCAGTGATAAAATTCCCCCAATATTTAATTGGTCCAGGAAAATCATGTTAATTATTTGTTCTTCCAGGTCCAAGCCCAATAGAGGACACCAACAAAACTTCCCACTAAGCAACTGGGGAATATGAAACCATAATCGTCTTGTTGCACAACATGTTGAGTTTTGGTAATTTTGTAACACTGGGCAAGCTTGCTTTTCCTTTTATTTTATTTTTTAAACTCCAAATACAACCTTATACATACGAACAACAACTTACAGACACACAAACAATGATGACATCTCATTTTGCTCAGACCCGCATGCTCACACCCCATCCCTAGTGCCTGCATTGTTTGCCACTTGGCCTTAAATTGTACCAATTTGTTTATCTCAAGTTGCCCATGCTATTTGCAATATTTGAATAATAAATCATTCGGATTTTTTCCATTGTGTTAATGATGGCGGATTCATTGATTTCCAAGTTTTTAGTATGAGTTTTTTTCAAGATGAGTGATCAAATCAAATCAAGCTTTATTTTAAAGTACACGTTTCAGACATGGAATAATTTAGCTGTTTGAAAACCAATTTTTCCAGAATTTTGCTTAAGAATGGAAGGTTGGAGATTGGCCAAAATTGCTAAGAGCTAAAGAATCTAGATTACTTTTCTTCAGAAGGGGTTTTCACCATAGCAGTTTTTAGTGCAGTGGGGAAAGTGCCTGTGAACAGGGAGTGATTTACAATAGCTTGCCCTTCTTCAGATATGCAATAAAAAACTGTTTTGAAGAAGGTGGTGGGGATAGGATCGAGAAGGCAGGTAGAAGAAGGCTTAAGTTGTGATATCACTTTCCTGAGCATGTCTGTGTCAACCAAGGAAAATAAATCCATAGTGCCTTTGAGTGGTAGGCTAGGGCACATATCATCAAACTTCTCATCAGGTCTTGCTTGACTGATACCCAGCCTAATGTTGGTTATCTTATCTCTTAAATATGCCGCAAACTCATCACATTTAGATGTGGAGGAAAGTTCACATAGGTTTGCGGGGGTAGGATTTATCAATGGTTCGATTAATAGTGATCAAGTTAGAAAAATGAGCCCGTCTGGCATTTCTAATTGCCTTGTTATGTTTGCCAAGTTGCTCTCTCAGAATATCATAATGGATTTGTAACTCGACTTTCTCCACTTCCGCTCTGCCTTTCTGCAATTTCTCTTTAATTGATTAGTTTCCTACTCATCCAAAGGGCTCTCCGTTGGATGTGGCCTTTTTCAACTTTACTGGAACTATAGTATCAATGGTTGCCCTTAATTTACAATTAGTTATCAACTACAATCATCACAAGAGGAAGGCAGAATAGTTGGAGTATTTTTCATACACTCAATAAAATCTGGAGCGAACGAAGAGATAAGATAGCATTTCTTAATAATGCGTTCAGTATTAACCTGTGCTATGGGCAACAAGGTAGTAAAAATACACAGTGGTGATCAGATAAAGCAACATCAACAATAGAAGATATGACAATAGAAAGCCTCTGGTAATAACCAGGTCCAGAGTATGGCCGCGGTTATGGTGGGCCCAGTAACATGTTGGATAAACTCCATAGAACTCAAAAGATGAATACATTCAATGGCCTTGGAGTCAATCTCTTTTTCAACATGAATATTAAATTAGCCCCAACACAATGATCTTATCATAGTTCTCAAGGACAATAGACAGTAGTTCAGATAAATCAGGAAAGAAAGTGGGACAGGTGCTTTGGTGGCCTATACAGGGTTATGGCCAACACTGGTGGTTGACATTTAAACACGTATAGCATGATGCTCAAAATACCCAAAGTGGCCAAACAAAATGTCATTAGTAAAAATAGAGGCTGTCCCTTTTTCCATTTTCTGATAGAGTATGAAAAGCTGTAGTCCGGGGAGGCTTCAATAAGAGCGGCACTACACTCTGATGACAGCCATGTTTCCGTGAGAAACATGCAATCAACTTCGCACTCTGTAATGAGGTCTTCACGAAAGGTTTTACTTGTGATTGCTCTAACATTTAAAAAGCGCCATATATTCAATATTAACGGTACAACCACGTTTTCCGACAGGTCTCAAATCTATCAGAATGGTAGGTGATGACAGTTTGTATAATTTCACTAGACGCAGAGTTAAAGGGAACATAAATTAGGTTACTCACAATAACCATAGTGCCATTCCTACAGGAGTTGATATGAGAAGAGAATCATCCAGCCCATTGGGTATCCTCACTACACCCCATATGCGATGTCTTGAAATATGCAAGACAGATGGATTAAAGGCAAATTTTACATTGTAATACTTCTGACAGCCAACTTTTCTAGCTCCATCCATAACTTAGGGACTTTATAGCATTCCCAGAAAGCATGGATTATTGAGTCATTATTATACACTAAAGACATGACTGCCAATGTGCTGTAATTTATGAATTTTGTCTCTTGCATAATAGATTCTATACATTAGTTTATACTGGATTAAGTGTACATTTTCATTAATTGTAATGTCGATTGAATTTATGCCCCCAACATTCCCTGCATCTTGTGACAACATCAGTTCTTTTTAAAATCTTGGTTCCAATAAGTTAAACATTTTTCTAAGATTGTCAGTTGGATATGCTCTCTGCAAGGTTTTGTATATCTTCCTATTATCATTCTCCAACATCATTTTCCGACTCAAATAAAGGTTCCTCAAGGTTACTCTGATGTCAGAAAGATTTCAAATCGAAATTTCATGATATGTAACTTTTAAATTGTCATTTGAGAATATCTACATTGGTCAGTCCAAAATTACTTTTAAATTCTGTCACGGAAATAAATGTATTTCCTGTTACCAGTTACCATTTACAGTTTCTATGCCTTTAATTTTCCAAACCTGCTTTTTCCATTAACTGCTGTGCAAACCTTTCCAGTGTACCAATGATCAAAACTGGCAGTCTGCCCCTGTACTAAAAGTCATATTAGTGGTCTGATGTGATGATGTCATTTTGCGGAAGTGGTGTGAATCATCGTTTTCTCTTGTATTGTAGTTTTACTTAGTGGAAGGATGTAGGTGTGTCCTACCACAGGGATCAGGTGAGTTACTTTTGTTTCTGTCTCTCTCTCTCTCTGTGTGTGTGTGTGTGTGTGTGTAAATGGCACACACCACTTTCTCACAGCCTCTGAACAATGGAGAGGGCACAGTTCACTGTCTACTCTCTCTACACCTCAGAAAACTCAGAGGGATGTGCTATATCCCAGGACATCTCAACAATGACTTATTTGTCAATGTTTGTTATGTCATTGATCTGTTGGCACTCTTGGGATGGATAGTTTGTGACTATTGTGTATGTCTCTATCAAATCAGCCAAATGTCCTAGTTCTTAAATTGTCTATGCATTTAAATTGTCACGAATTAAGGATTACCCTTTAACAATTAATCGTGACCTCCTGCTTAAGACATTACATTGAATAAGAGGTTTGATTTATTGATCAAACTAGACCCGAGGGATAAGTGATTAGTATGCGCTTGGCGTGTGATGTTGTTGACACTCCTGTTGCCAGTGACAGCTCCTCTGCTCCAATATGTGAGGACTTGGGAGCGTGCCCATCGACTGTGTATCTGTGTGGAGGGAGGAGAGGGGAGGGTGGAGGTTAGTTGGGGTTGGGGTACTCAGCCTGGAAGGCCAGCTGGCAGCGAGGGGCAGCCTCTGGCTCGAGCTGGGCCCCTGTGGGCCATCTGGCTTTGGCACAGCCACGCTTGCGACATCTGGGACCAGGGTGCCAACCAGGACAGCGGCATTAGGTCTCCCCCATGCCAACTCAAAGAGTCAGTGGTGAAGCAGTGGGGAAGAGGGGGCAGTGATTGCTGACTAGAGCCAATAGTATGGCGGCATAAGTGTAGTTGGGGGTGAATGAGAACCAATAGGGAGAGCAGGAAGGGGGAAGGAAGGGTTAATGAGGGCCAGCAGCAGAAGTGCAGAGGTACAGGTACAGTAGAAACTGTGGTTTCCCCTCTGTTTGCCTGTTCAA
Source organism: Coregonus clupeaformis (assembly GCF_020615455.1). NCBI lineage: Eukaryota > Metazoa > Chordata > Actinopteri > Salmoniformes > Salmonidae > Coregonus > Coregonus clupeaformis. The sequence goes on along the minus strand of NW_025537851.1, from coordinate 4,809 downwards.
CTCCAATGACGACGGCAGAAAGTATTTCAAAAATAGAATTGACTACGGTACAAGGCATACCTCTCCACGCCATTAACTCTCCTAGATCCCCACCTATTGTAACACTGCACAATTCTCCACACACCCTCCTTATCAACTGAATGTGTTGCATGCTATTCACTGAACTGTTCACCATGAAAAATGCCACAAGTTAGGGGTGAATCCTAACTTTCACTTAAGTCGAAATTTACACATAGTCATTCATTGATGTCAAAATTCAACTTAAGTCGAAAGTAATTTGCCCCATACGCACTGGAGATCAATTTCATTATGCACTCTCTTTTATAGACCATTCCCGGATATGAGCAAATCTATGCATGAAAGTGGATATCTTCACTATCACTGAGTTATGTGTCTCTAAAGTGGGTTAGAATACCCACCCAGCTAGCTAAGCTATATGCATTATCACTCTGATGTGCTTTGACAGTTCCAACTTTGCCTCAATATTAAACCCTTTTGAATATGGAAGGAAACAGCTAGGTCAGATAAACATCACAGTCAGCTCCAAGTGTGTGCTCCAAGTGTATGAAGAGAAGACAGACTAGCATATACATTGTATTTTAAAAGTTTGGGGTCATTTAGAAATGTCCTTTGTTTTGGAAAGAAAAAGCCATTTTTGGTCCATTAAAAATAACATCAAATTGATCAGAAATACAGTGTAGACATTGTTAATGTTGTAAATGGCTATTGTAGCTGGAAAATGTCTGATTTTTAATGTAATATCTACATAGGTGTACAGAGGCCCATTATCAGCAACCATCGTCCTGTGTTCCAATGGCACGTTGTGTTTGCTAATCCAAGTTTATCATTTTAAAAGGATAATTGATCATTAGAAAACCCTTTTGCAATTATGTTAGCACAGCTGAAAACTGTTGTGCTGATTTAAAGAAGCAATAAAACTGCCCTTCTTGAGACTAGTTGAGTATCTGGAGCATCAGCAATTGTGGAGTTCGATACAGGCTCCAAAAATGGCCAGAAGCAAATAACTTTCTTCTGAAACTCAAGTCAGTCTATTCTTGTTCTGAGAAATGAAGGCTATTCCATGCGAGAAATTGCCAAGAAACTGAAGATTCAGACAAACTTGATGTGCACTACTCCCTTCACAGAACAGCGCAAACTGGCTCTAACCAGAGTGGGAGGCCCCGGTGCACAACTGAGCAAGAGGACAATACATTAGAGTGTCTAGTTTGAGAAACAGACACCTCACATGGTCCTCAACTGGCAGCCTCCATTAAATAGTACCCGTAAAACACCAGTCTCAACGTCCAATAGTGAAGAGCGCTCCGGATGCTGACCTCTAGGCAGAGTTGCAAAAGAAAAAGTCCAGTGTTCTTTTTTGCCAATCTTAATCTTTTATTTTTATTGGCCAGTCTGAGATATGGCTTTTTGCTTTGCAACTCTGCCTCGAAGGTCAGCATCCCGAGTCGCCTCTTCACTGTTGACATTTGAGACTGGTGTTTTGTGGGTACTGTTTATTAAAATGGACAAAATAATCGCTTTCTTTCAAAAACAAGGAAATTTCTAAGTGACCCCCAAACTTTTGAACAGTAGTGTATATGTCATGGCATTCACTCCCACACACCGACTCACGTACAAATCCCCATTCACACATTCACAGAGATAAAATACACAATCACATGGCTTTAGCGATTGCACTGCCACAGACATACATGCACACATAGGTTGTTAGCTGCTACCCATGAAGAATTGACATCTATCTTGCATAATATTAGTTTTAGGTCATTTTGCCTGTTAAACTATCTGGTTAGCTACATTATTACGATTCACATATAGCTAGCTGATAGTTCTGAGGTAAAACGGTTTGCTTTGTGTATATCTTGTTTGGTCTCTATTGCCATTGTCCTGGCTGGAAGACAGTTCAGTGAATGGGGAGGTGAGGTAATACAGTAGGGGGGAGTGCGAGTTAGCCTCAAATGTAATGTTTATGCATTCTCCACACTTTCATCCTCACAACAACGTACTCAAGAGAACGTTGACCGAGAATGCACTCAAATACACACACAAATACACACAGCACACAAATACACACACAACACACACACTCACATAATAATATTCACACACACACACGTCCGTCTGTGAATTCATTACACACACACAAACACCTCTGTCTGTGAATTAATTACTGGTCTCTCTCATAATAAGCCTTTTCAATCCGGTGGACCTGGCGCTTATGATCTGGCCCACAGGAGGGGCCCAGACACTCAAAGCCTCTTTATCTTCCCACTGTGTGCTGATGCATTGAGAAGGAGCGGGACGCAGCCCCCCACCTCCTGGTCATAATTGCCCTTGCCTCCCCCACTAACTATCTGGGATGGCAGCACTTTGTAAGGTCTCATAGTGATTAATTGCCTGAGTAACGTTGCTGGAGCGGTCTATTTTCTTGCATGTGGGTCAGGTTGTACTGTGTGTTGACGATGAACCTTGATCTGCCCAAAATTAAAGCAAAAACCTTGGCTAAAACGTTTATAAGTGATTTATATAGGTGGCTGGGGGAAGGGGTGATTCAATAGTCATACCAAGGGTCAAATATTGAATCTACTTTAGACATTCCCCTTGATTTTGGCAGTTTGGGTTTCATTTATTCAGTTTCACTTTGATGTGTTTTTGTTAGTAGTGCTTTGAATATATTCACAGTTTAAAACTAGATTTCTTTCTGTGCAACAGTATCAACCCCAGGTTGTCTATGCATCTCAAGCCCACATTATCCCTCTGAGCTAAAGCCATTATCTCTGTTCCCAACACAAGCCTTCAAGTCTCAGTCATAGTTACGCCCCACTGGGCACAGATGTCAATTCAACGTCTATTCCACATTGGTTCAACGTAATTTCATTGAAATGTGTGCCCAGTGGGTCATCACGCCAAGTCTAGTTCACTGGAACCACCTCCACTACAATGATAAACCCACCTACCCCCCCCATCCACCCCTAGTGAAATAGTAGAATTTCATGCATAGTCTAACTAGCAGATACAGTTACAGCCCAGACTGCTCTTGGGACACAGTAACCCTAATTTATCTCAGTTCACCTGTAGGCTCTGTTTTACCTTAAGCAGTTTTACAGTATGCTCTCTCTCTGCAGAGATAAAGAATTTGTTCCACATTTTATACTTATGTATGAGTCCTCTAGGTTTTTAGCTCTAGTGCAGTGAATGGAATGTCTGATAGTGACACTCTCCAAGCTCTACAGGCAATCCCAATCCCAGACGAGAGAGTGAACTGTAAAATACAGTAGACAACCATTAACTAATCTTAAAGACAGATGAGAGGCAGAGAGAGACACACGAGAGAAAAAACAGGGTGTCAGCGCCAGAGAAACGGAGCGATGAGAGTGAAACAAACAGAGAGAGCACCTTTCCAAGAGCCGGCCCTGACATTGTCTTGACACTTGAACTATATTTCTCAGAAATGGCCGAACGTTGAACTGTGTCTTCTCAAGCTCCAAACCAGCTGTTGGTGTGTACTCAGTGCGACTCAGTGCGTACTCAGTGTGAGCGGCAGCTGTACAAATCTGCCAACCCCTGTCTGAACATACTATGGCCCTCATATTATCACAACCTCCAAGGCCCGCGTGGTTCTCATGTCTCGCCATTCTCTGCCTGGGTAGCCTCCTCTGTTTACACCCAAGCCCAACCTGTCCGGGTGCCAATTTGAGGCCTGACTTACAGGAGATAAATCTTTGTCTTCGGTGTACACTCTCCCTCTGCTCTGCTCCCTCCCACCGTCTTACACAAGGCGAAGCCAAAGTTCAGGTTTAGAAATTCCCCAATTTCCACAGGGTTTAGGCGGATACAGGAGAGATGATTTATATCTAGGAGAGGTGATTTATGACAAAGACCCCCTCTGGTAGAGGGGTGGAAGAAGCAGTTGGAGGTGGAGATGCTCGTTTCGACACTGCTCATTTTAGGGCCTTTTTCATGAGAGCGCAATGGCATGAGAGAGAGAGTTCGGGTCTCTCCTGTGGTCTTTTTGTGTAAATACTGTGTTACTGTAATGACACACATCTGCAGCTGTGTTACTAATGATAGACAGCCTGACTGGTCTTTGTCAATGAAAGGGGTTTTTGTGTGGTAGGTAATTGCAGACGCATGTGTGCTTGGTTATGCATGCACATGTAGTGTACATGTGCATGCATAACCAAGCACACAACATGCACGCGTCTATATTTGTACACACACGCAAAAACATTAGGTTTACAAAACATTAGGAAGACCTGCTCTTTCCATGACATAGACTGACCAGGTGAATCCAGGTGAAAGCTATGATCCCTTATTGATGTTCACTTGTTAAATCCACAATCAGTGTAGATGAAGGGGAGGAGACAGGTTAAAGAAGGATTGTTTTAAGCCTTGAGACAATTGAGACATGGATTGTGTATGTGTGCCATTCAGATGGTGAATGGGCAAGACAAAATATTTAAGTGCCTTTGAACGGGGTATGGTAGTAGGTGCCAGGCCACTGGTTTGAGAGTGTCAAGAACTGCAACGCTGCTAGGTTTTTCACGCTCAACAGTTTTTCCCCGTGTATATCAAGAATGGTCCACCACCCAAAGGACATCCAGCCAACTTGACCAAACTGTGGGAAGCTTTGCTTAGTCAACATGGGCCAACATCCCTGTGGAACTCTTTCGACACCTTGTAGAGTCCATGCCCCAACGAATTGAGGCTGTTCTGAGGGCAAAAGTGGGTGCAAATCAATATTAGGAAGCTGTTCATGTTTGTACATGCAGTGTATGTGTGTGTATGCATGCT
>NW_025537850.1:0-26559 GCF_020615455.1 Coregonus clupeaformis | reverse complement strand
CAGTTTTTGCCTATTGCTTACACACTTTTTGCAGAATTTGGCTCATTATGTCAAAACTCAACACACAAGCCAATCAGACATAGCACTTGGAGATTAACAACTCACATATATGCCAAAATGAAACACTGCAATCAAAACTTAACACTCCTTTCTAAAAATGAAATTCTTGCAACAAAACCATACACACAAGCAACATTTGAATTACTCTTTCATATCACCAGCAACACACTGATGGGCTTTATATAAAAACACTGCAGTCTTTGTGTTTCTATTTTTATTGTCATTGTCTTCTGTAAAACTCAAAAGTAGAATTTCCAGTAATCAAACAGTATTTACAAAAAGTTTGTACAAAGAAACAAACATTCTTACAGAAATTTTTAACATCAAATTTAGCAACAAAACAAAAGTAAAAAAACAAGACAATTACTGGATAAATTGCTATTGGGGGAAAAAACATATACTTGTTTTGTGTGTGTGTGTGTGTGTGTGCGTGTGTGTGGTGGGGGCGGGAGAGCTTATGGATCACGCCTTCTGTTCGGATCTGGCCACAAGACCTCGTCAACATCACAGGCGATGTCCTCACGGGCTAGGCATTGGGGAAAATATCGCCTTGTGTGCCGAATCCACCCTTGGATTGATCCCACTTCAATGTCTCCACATGCCTCTTCCATTGCTTGCAGAAGAGTCATGCGGAGCATGTGGTTGCCCGATCATATCTTTCCACCGCCACGCTGAAAATAATTCCTCGATTGCATTTAGAAAGGGGCTGTAAGGGGGCAGGTATAAAACTGTGAAATGATTATGGTTGTTGAACCAATCTCGGACCAGAGCAGCCCGGTGAAAACTAACATTATCCCAGATGACAACAAACCTGGGCTGCTGTGGTCTGTCCTGCACAACTGCATGTAGTGCATCTAGAAATGCAATGATCTGTCCTGTATTGTAGGGACCTAGAGTGGTATGATCCTTGGACACTAATTGCAGCACACAAGGTGATATTTCCCCACGCTGCCCAGGGACATTTACAACAGCCCTTTGTCCAACTACGTTACGGCCCGACGCCTGGTTTTGGCCAGATTGAAGCCTGCCTCATCCACGTAGATGAACTCATGCGGCAGTTCGGCGGCATCAAACTCCAGAACTGTCTGTAACAGAAAATATTGAATAGTGTTACTGAAAACACATACAGTAACTACAATGTCTATATTTTCACACAAGTAGGGGCTGGGTTGGGTGAGTATAGACAAAAACTACAAGCTACAGGCAGGGCAGGTGGCAGCATAAACCCTCATTCCCACATCACAATATATAGTATGTAAAGTAAAGTGACACATACCTGCACATAATCATGGCGCAGATCCTGACCCTGACACTGTTCCTCTCAAATGACACCCTGTACAGCTGCTTCATTCTGAAGTTATGTTTCTGTAGGATGCGACTTAGTGTAGAAATGCTGACCCTGTTGATATTGTTGAATTCATTTCCATTTGCAATTATGCGTTGTTGCAACTCACGAAGTCAGATTGCATTATTTTCTGCACCATTTCAATGATGGCAAGCTCTTGTTGTTGAGTGAAGAGCCATTCCCTTCCACCTTGAGGAGGTCAGTCCAACCATTCTGTAGAAAATGCCACCACAAGATGTCATTGGTTAGGTTATTTTTCACATACTGTACTTTCAAACTGTACACAGTACTGCAACATCACAATGGTATTCCTTCACATATACAGTACTTCACAGCACTACCCATTTTTGTATAGTATAGTTAGTACAGTAATACTGTAATATGATACAGAATCATGTGACACACACAGTAGGTACAGTCTGGAGTAGAAACTTGAAGATATACCTGTTCTCCAGTCGGAATGTCCTTATTATCGATGCTACTGTGTAGTGACTGAGGTTGGGGGTGGACTCTTTGCCCAGCCTCCCTCATGGACAGGCCATGATTTATCACATGGTCCACCAGAGTAGCCCTGATGTCATCTGATATACGTCTCCGCACTGGTCCTCGTCCTCTTCCACGTCCTCTTCCACATCCCGACTCCTCTCTCTCTTTGCCTCCTCTTACTCTGACTCTCATTGCCTCCATGCTTGCAAAGTTCTAAAAATGGCTTACCTGAGGCCTATTTTGTGCTAAGGCTCAGACTGATTGGTGTTCTGTTTTCTGTGCAAGTGTTTTCAGGTGTGTATGTAAGTGCATACAATTGCCAGATGAGTTTTTGCATTTTGAACAGAGTGTTTTCCCAATGATAACAGGTGATTTTGTTTTTTGAACAAAGTGTCTAATGTAAGAAAACGTGTGTAGTGTTTCGCAATAAGTGTGTTACAGAATTGCAAACAAAGTGCAAAGTTGACATTGTGTTTAAGCTATGGTTACACTGTGTTTAAGGTATGCTACAAGAAGTTTAGGTATTGAGGCTTTGGTCTAAGCATTCGGTTTTAGTGTGTAAGCAATGGGCAAAAACTGTATTCACTTCTTATGGTCTGGGGAGATTTTCATGGTCACTGTGTTTTCCCTTCTGCTTTGTTTGCTCTTTGGGGTTCAGGCCGGGTCTCTGTAAAGTCTCTGTGACAATGGCAGTTGGGTGGCCGGGTGGTACACTGTGGGGCTAATAACTGAGGTGGGACCGAGGTGTCACATTCCACAGCTGGGTGTGTGTGTGTGTGTATGTGTGTGTGTGTGTCTGTGTGTGTGTGTATTTTGTGTGTGTGTGTGTATGTGTGTGTGTTTGTGTGTGTGTGTTTGTGTGTGTGTGTGTGTGTGTGTGTGTTATGTGTGTGTGTGTGTGTGTATGTGTGTGTGTGTTTGTGTGTGTGTGTGTGTGCGTGTGTCTGTGTGTGTGTCTGTGTGTATGTGTGTGATGTATGTGTGTGTGTGTGTGTGTGTGTGTGTGTGTGTGTGTGTGTGTGTGTGTGTGTGTGTGTGTGTGTGTGTGTGTGTGTGTGCTCGTGTGTGTGTGTGTGGTGGACTAAATAGTAGCCACTTCACCACTAACTGACCCTAGAACACTTCCATGATCCTGTGAATTAATGCAGTAGTGGTGTCTGTGTGTGTGTGTGTGTGTGTGTGTGTGTGTGTGTGTGTGTGTGTGTGTGTGTGTGTGTGTGTGTGTGTGTGTGTGTGTGTGTGTGTGTGTGTGTATGTGTGTATGTGTGTATGTGTGTATGTGTGTGTGTGTGTGTGTGTGTGTGTGTGTGTGTGTGTGTGTGTGTGTGTGTGTGTGTGTGTGTGTATCCGTGCGTTTGTATAGACCACTTGTCATTTACTGGAAAATAGAAAAAGCAACATTTAGCTACCAACGTATCTGATACTAAATAACCCAGTGTTGCCTTCCCCTACTGTAAGAATGGCTCTGTCAGAAGTTTTCCCTGTAGGACAGCTGTCAGCAGTTAACTGAAGCTATGATGATGATGATCAAGGTTAAGTCCTAAATGTCACCTTATTCCCTATGTAGTGCACTACTTTTAACCAATGCCCATATGGTGCCATTTGGGACTGAGCCCAGGCTGTGTCTCTCTTGTCATCTGTGTAATTTGTCCCCCAGATAACTATCAGATCCTCTGCCCCCACCGGGACGCCCCAGATAACTATCAGGTCCTCTGCCCCCACCGGGACGCCCCAGATAACTATCAGATCCTCTGCCCCCACCACAGATAACTATCAGATCCTCTGGCCCCCCCACGGGACGCCCCAGATAACTATCAGATCCTCTGGCCCCCCCGGGACGCCCCAGATAACTATCAGATCCTCTGGCCCCACCGGGACGCCCCAGATAACTATCAGATCCTCTGGCCCCACCGGGACGCCCCAGATAACTATCAGATCCTCTGGCCCCACCGGGACGCCCCAGATAACTATCAGATCCTCTGGCCCCACCACGGGACGGCACTATCTGTTGTTTCCCATCTCACAAATACTGTTTACCAGAAGTAGCCGGTGTAAATGAGGTTTATTTTGAGCAGCCCCTGGTGGAACTTTGAAATGTTTGACGGGAACTTCTAATGTTTGTCTTATAGGACAACAACACGTGTAGATTATACCTTCGGAAAGTACCTTGACTTTTTACAGGCTTTTTTAAAAATTGATTTAATATTTTTTTCCCCTCATCAATCTACACACAATACCCCATAATGACAAAGCAAAAACAGGTTTTTAGAAATGTTTGCTAATTTATTACAAATAAAAAAAGGAAATATGAGATTTACATAAGTATTCAGACCCTTTACTCAGTACTTTGTTGAAGCACCTTTGGTAGCGATTACAGCCTTGAGTCTTCTTGGGTATGACGCTACAAGCTTGGCACACCAGTATTTGAGGAGTTTCTCCCATTCTTCTCTGCAGATCCTCTCAAGCTCTGTCAGGTTGGATGGGGAGCGTTGCTGCACAGCTATTTTCAGGTCTCTCCAGAGATGTTCGATCGGGTTCAAGTCGGGCTTTGGCTGGGCCACTCAAGGACATTCAGAGACTTGTCCCGAAGCCACTCCTGCATTGTCTTGGCTGTGTGCTTAGGGTCTTTGTCCTGTTGGAAGGTGAACCTTCGCCCCAGTCTGAGGTCCTGAGCGTTCTGGAGCAGGTTTTCATCAAGGATCTGTCTGTACTTTGCTCCATTCATCTTTGTCTCGATCCTGACTAGTCTCCCAGTCCCTGCCGGCTGAAAAACATCCCCCAAAGCATGATGCTACCACCACCATGCTTCACCGTAGGGATGGTCCCAGGTTTCCTCCAGACGTGACGCTTGGCATTCAGGCCAAATAATTCAATCAGACCAGAGAATCTTGTTTCTCATGGTCTGAGAGTCTTTAGGTGCCTTTTGGCAAACTCCAAGCGGGCTGTCATGTGCCTTTTACTGAGGAGTGGCTTCCGTCTGGCCACTCTACCATAAAGGCCTGATTGGTGGAGTGCTTCAGAGATGGTTGTCCTTCTGGAAGGTTCTCCTATCTCCACAGAGGAACTCTAGAGCTCTGTCAGAGTGACCATCGGGTTCTTGGTCACCTCCCTGACCAAGGCCCTTCTCCCCCGATTGCTCAGTTTGGCCGGGATGCCAGCTCTAGGAAGAGCCTTGGTGGTTCCAAACTTCTTCCATTTAAGAATGATGGAGGCCACTGTGTTCTTGGGGACCTTCAATGCTGCAGAAATGTTTTGGTACCCTTCCCCAGATCTGTGCTTCGACACAATCGTGTCTCGGAGCTCTATGGACAATTCCTTCAACCTCATGGCTTGGTTTTTGCTCTGACATGCACTGTTAGCTGTGGGACGTTATATAGACAGGTGTGTGCCTTTCCAAATCATGTCCAATCAATTGAATTTACCACAGGTGGACTCCAATCAAGTTGTAGAAACATCTCAAGGTTGATCAATGGAAACAGGATGCACCTGTTTCCAAATCATGTCCAATCAATTGAATTTACCACAGGTGGACTCCAATCAAGTTGTAGAAACATCTCAAGGTTGATCAATGGAAACAGGATGCACCTGAGTTCAATTTCAAGTCTCATAGCAAAGGGTCTGAATAATTATGTAAATAAGGTATTTCAGTTTTTTATTTTTAATACATTTGCTAAAGTTTCTAAAAACGCTTTGTCATTATGGGGTATTGTGTGTAGATTGCTGAAGATTATAATTGTTTTAATCCATTTTAGAATAAGGCTGTAACGTAACAAAATGTGGAAAAAGTCAAGGGGTCTGAATACTTTCCCAAGGCACTGTACATACAGTAGCACCTTTATATCTCTCAGAGTCTCTGCAGAAAGAAACCCAAACAGATTCTTCCAAAATATACAATACATAACTGATGTTAGTTTCTTTCATACCCTTTCATATCAAGAGTTTAATGACTTAGGATAACAATATAGCAACAGTACTGATTTATATCTATCATTTATTTATTCAGGAGTTCACATCACGATTAGCGAATATATTTCCCCAATGAGACCAGACTATATTATGAAAGCAATTAAATATATTATCTGTGTGTTTATGTTAGAAATGTATGTTTACTGTTTTGTCCCAGTGAATTAAAAGACAAGCTCCTAAAGCAAACATAGCCTTTAAATATAGACAGAGGCTGTGTCCCAAATTCCCTTTATAGCTCACTACTCTGGTAGAGCTCTGGTCAAATGTAGCTCAGCATGTAGGGAATAGGGTGCCATTTGGAACTCAGCGGCTTCCCCTAGTGGCCAGAGGAGAGAAGAGGCCAGTGGCCACACACACTCCTGGGACTCAGGGGGGAGATAGGGGGAGGAGGGGGGAGATGGGGGAGGAGGGGGGAGATGGGGGAGATGAGGGGGGAGAAGGGGGACATAGGGGGAGGAGGGGGATAGGGGGAGAAGGGGGGACATAGGGGGAGGAGGCGGTAAGATAGGGGGCGGACGTGGTTTGTTATTACGTGCTCAAAATACATATCTGATGGAAAAAAGGGGAAGGGGACGGGAGTGAGGTCATAATTGTTTTCCGTTTTGGAGATAGCAGCAGTATGGTGAACGTATGTTATATATCCCATGCTGATGACCCATCTCCACTAACCTCTATTTCACACAAAGATCCCATTCGTACCACCTTCACAGCCTTTCCTGAACCAGAATGTACTATGTTTAGGTTAGGGAGCAGTTGGGAACATATTTAAGAGGCATAGTATGCACCTTTGACAGACTGTCAGTTGTCACATTCCATAAACACCAAAGACAAGCTTGCTGTGATGCCGTCTCTCTGTCTGCTGCGTTTCTTAGTGCTTTTAATGATGGCGGTGAGGTGATGATGTTGAGGTCAAGGACACAAACTGCTCTGTGAAACAGCAGCTGCATGTGTAGAGAAACGGATCATCTGAAGAGATTTTATTTGTCAGGTGGGTTTGATTAGTCAAGTTAACTCGAAAACATATTTTTTTACTTGTCAGGTTGACTAAAAAAAGAATTGCTGATAACAACGTCACTTCTTGAGTGAAAGGCAGTAATGAAGTCTAATCTGTTTTGAACACGTCACATCGGTCTTCCTGAGCGGGGAGATGTCCTACATATGCCACTGGTGTGTCAGGGACAATTTAAGGATTAGGGCTCCCCCCCCCCCCAAACAGATTTAAAGGAGCACCGTTGTAGTGTCTGACCTGCAACCGCTGACCAGTGCTATGCTGAAGTCTTCTTCTCTTTCTCTGACCAGTGCTATGCTGAAGTCTTCTTCTCTTTCTCTGACCGATGCTATGCTGAAGTCTTCTTCTCTTTCTCTTACCGATGCTATGCTGAAGTCTTCTTCTCTTTCTCTGACCGATGCTATGCTGAAGTCTTCTTCTCTTTCTCTGACCAATGCTATGCTGAAGTCTTCTTCTCTTTCTCTGACCGATGCTATGCTGAAGTCTTCTTCTCTTTCTCTGACCGATGCTATGCTGAAGTCTTCTTCTCTTTCTCTGACCAATGCTATGCTGAAGTCTTCTTCTCTTTCTCTGACCAATGCTATGCTGAAGTCTTCTTCTCTTTCACTCCCCAACTCCTTCTGAAAAACAGCAGAATAAGCTGAAACCCTGGTCCATGTGTTAGGACAAAGACCCCATAGGGGAGAGGGGGGCTGTTGGGGGTCAGGGAAGGGGGCGTTGATGGTCTGAGTTGTACCCCTGCTGGGCAGTGAAGCAAAGAGAGAGGGAGGTGGAGAGAGGGGTATTGTTGTTCTGGTCAGGTCAGGTTGTGTGTTTTCTGAATGGCCAAGGGAAGTTGCATTGGTATGCATAAATCCAGCCGGGAGAGAGAGCAAGAGAGAGGCTTCAGTGGCAGAGTAGCAAAGGGGAGGGAGGGGGTGCTTTTGTTGAGGGAGGGGAGGAGGGAGGGAGGGGTGTAGCGGGGAACTGAGCTCGCTGCCTCTCTCACGCTCCCTCTGGAGTTTAGTCTAACACTGGCTGCCCTGCCCTGCACTACAGGAGAGAGAACAAGCGAGAGAGAGAGAGAGAGAGAGAGGGACAGAGAGCGGGACAGAGAGAGGGACAGAGAGAGGGACGGAGAGAGGGACAGAGAGAGGGACGGAGAGAGGGACGGAGAGAGGGACAGAGAGAGGGACAGAGAGAGGGACAGAGAGAGGGACAGAGAGAGGGACAGAGAGAGGGACGGAGAGAGGGACAGAGAGAGGGACAGAGAGAGGGACAGAGAGAGGGACAGAGAGAGGGACGGAGAGAGGGACAGAGAGAGGGACGGAGAGAGGGACAGAGAGAGGGACAGAGAGAGGGACAGAGAGAGGGACAGAGAGAGGGACAGAGAGAGGGACAGAGAGAGGGACAGAGAGAGGGACGGAGAGAGGGACAGTAGAGGGGTGAAACTGGCGTGTCTCTGGACATGTCTCTGGACATGCCAGTCCTACAGCAATGACTCAGCCGTCACCCACTGGACTTACACTGGATTTTATCTTTGGTGCTTGATGTGGCTTTTCTTCTTACCTAAATGTTGTCACTGGACAAAATGCACTCCCGAGCCAAGTCCAGGAGCTGTGACAACTACCTGAGCATTAAGGTAAGAAGACTTGGAGAATGGTCATCTAAAGTCACATGTGTTTTATTTTCTGGTGTTATTGAATTAAGACTAAACCTGGTATCCTAAAGTGAAGTTTAAATCCTGTTAGTAAGTTAATGTTAATGTCACAATTCAGTTCTGACCTGTGGGTTCTCTAAAACAGCATGTGTTTCATGCAAATAATCGACTTAACAGACTGGTACACGGACCTCTGGAGATTTACAACAGCTTTCAGACTTTTGACTTTATTCAATTCAGTTGATTGTCCCTGCAAACTGGCTTTCATATCCTCACTTACTTTCCAGTAGATTATTTATTTTATTCAGTAGAGGTGAGCTACATGTCTGTTGTCAGGCTGTCTGTCTGTTGTCAGGCTGTCTGTCTGTAGACGCTGCCCCAAACAGTCAGAAAAGTGTGCTTTACTTCACAGATATCTAAGCAGCTGATATTTTAGTGTCTGAGTGTTTGTGTGTGTGTGTGTGTGTGTGTTTGTATGTATGTGAGTGTATCTGTGTGTGTGTGTGTGTGTGTGTTTGTATGTATGTGAGTGTATCTGTGTGTGTGTGTGTTTGTGTGTTTGTATGTATGTGAGTGTATCTGTGTGTGTGTGTGTGTGTGTGTGTGTGTGTGTGTGTGTGTGTGTGTGTGTGTGTGTGTGTGTCTGTGTGCGTGTCTGTGTGTCTGTGTGTGTGTGTCTGTGTGTGTGTGTGAAGGCTTTTTCTGTCCTGGTCTGTAACCTAAGCAGCAAGCTGCAGGATAGACTCTGAGTGCAGAGTAACCTGACAGTAACCTGACACTAACCTGACAGTAACCTGACACTAACCTGACAGTAACCTGACACTAACCTGACAGTAACCTGACACTAACCTGACAGTAACCTGACACTAACCTGACAGTGACCTGACACTAACCTGACAGTAACCTGACAGTAACCTGACACTAACCTGACAGTAACCTGACAGTAACCTGACACTAACCTGACACTAACTTGACAGTGACCTGACACTAACCTGACAGTAACCTGACAGTAACCTGACAGAGACCTGACACTAACCTGACACTAACCTGACAGTAACCTGACAGTAACCTGACACTAACCTGACACTAACCTGACAGTGACCTGACACTAACCTGACAGTAACCTGACAGTAACCTGACAGAGACCTGACACTAACCTGACAGTGACCTGACAGTAACTTGACAGTAACCTGACACTAACCTGACAGTGACCTGACAGTAACCTGACAGTAACCTGACAGAGACCTGACACTGACCTGACAGTGACCTGACAGTAACTTGACAGTAACTTGACAGTGACCTGACAGTAACTTGACAGTAACTTGACAGTAACCTGACAGTAACCTGACAGTAACCTGACAGAGACCTGACACTGACCTGACAGTGACCTGACAGTAACTTGACAGTAACTTGACAGTGACCTGACAGTAACTTGACAGTAACTTGACAGTGACCTGACAGTAACTTGACAGTAACTTGACAGTAACCTGACAGTAACCTGACAGTAACCTGACAGAGACCTGACACTGACCTGACAGTGACCTGACAGTAACTTGACAGTAACTTGACAGTAACTTGACAGTAACTTGACAGTAACCTGACAGTAACCTGACAGTAACCTGACACTAACCTGACAGTGACCTGACACTAACCTGACAGTAACCTGACACTAACCTGACAGTGACCTGACACTAACCTGGCAGTAAACTGACAGTAACCTGACAGTGACCTGACAGTGACCTGACAGTAACTTGACAGTAACTTGACAGTAACTTGACAGTGACCTGACAGTAACTTGACAGTAACTTGACAGTGACTTGACAGTAACTTGACAGTAACCTGACAGTAACCTGACAGTAACTTGACAGTAACTTGACAGTAACTTGACAGTGACTTGACAGTAACTTGACAGTAACCTGACAGTAACCTGACAGTAACTTGACAGTAACTTGACAGTAACTTGACAGTAACTTGACAGTGACCTGACAGTAACTTGACAGTAACTTGACAGTGACTTGACAGTAACTTGACAGTAACCTGACAGTAACCTGACAGTAACTTGACAGTAACTTGACAGTAACTTGACAGTAACTTGACAGTAACTTGACAGTGACCTGACAGTAACTTGACAGTAACTTGACAGTGACTTGACAGTAACTTGACAGTGACTTGACAGTAACTTGACAGTAACCTGACAGTAACCTGACAGAGACCTGACAGTGACCTGACAGTGACCTGACAGTAACTTGACAGTAACTTGACAGTAACTTGACAGTAACTTGACAGTAACCTGACAGTAACCTGACAGAGACCTGACAGTGACCTGACAGTGACCTGACAGTAACTTGACAGTAACCTGACAGTAACCTGACAGTAACCTGACAGTAACTTGACAGTGACCTGACAGTAACTTGACAGTGACCTGACAGTGACCTGACAGTAACCTGACAGTAACCTGACAGTAACCTGACAGTAACCTGACAGTAACTTGACAGAGACCTGACAGTAACTTGACAGTGACCTGACAGTAACCTGACAGTAACCTGACAGTAACCTGACAGTAACCTGACAGTAACTTGACAGTGACCTGACAGTAACTTGACAGTAACTTGACAGTAACCTGACAGTAACCTGACATATATAGATCTATTATGTTATTTTAGGCTAGACTAGTCAGTGTGTTGTTCTACTGTATCTGCTTGATGTCTTGATACAGTTGAAGTTGGAAGTTTACATACACTTAGGTTGGAGTCATTAAAACTCGTTTTTTTCAACCACTCCACAAATGTCTGGTTAACAAACTATAGTTTTGGCAAGTCGGTTAGGACATCTACTTTTTGCATGACACAAGTAATTTTTCCAACAATTGTTTACAGACAGATTATTTCACTTATAATTCACTGTATCACAATTCCAGTGGGTCAGAAGTTTACATACACTAAGTTGACAGTGCCTTTAAACAGCTTGGAAAATTCCAGAAAATGATGTCATGGCTGTAGAATCTTCGGATAGGCTAATTGACATCATTTGAGTCAATTGGAGGTGTACCTGTGGGTGTATTTCAAGGCCTACCTTCAAACTCAGTGGCTCTTTGCTTGACATCATGGGAAAATCAAAATAAATCAGCCAAGACCTCAGAAAATAAATTGTAGACCTCCACAAGTCTGGTTCATCCTTGGGAGCAATTTTCAAACGCCTGAAGGAACCACGTTCATCTGTACAAACAATAGTACGCAAGTATAAACACCATGGGACCACGCAGCCGTCATACCGCTCAGGAAGGAGACACGTTCTGTCTCCTAGAGATGAACGTACTTTGGTGCGAAAATTGCAAATCAATCCCAGAACAACAGCAAAGTACCTTGTGAAGATGCTGGAGGAAACAGGTACAAAAGTATCTATATCCACAGTAAAACGAGTCCTATATCGACATAACCTGAAAGGCCGTTCAGCAAGGAAGAAGCCACTGCTCCAAAACCACCATAAAAAAGCCAGACTACGGTTTGCAACTGCACATGGGGACAAAGATCGTACTTTTTGGAGAATGTCCTCTGGTTTGATGAAACAAAAATAGAACTGTTTGGCCATAATGACCATCGTTATGTTTGGAGGAAAAAGGGGGGCTGCTTGCAAGCCGAAGAACACCATCCCAACTGTGAAGCACGGGGGTGGCAGCATCATGCTGTGGGGGTGCTTTGCTGCAGGAGGGACTCGTGCAATTCACAAAATAGATGACATCATGAGGAAGGAAAATTATGTGGATATATTGAAGCAACATCTCAAGACATCAGTCAGGAAGTTAAAGCTTGGTCGCAAATGGGTCTTCCAAATGGACAATGACCCCAAGCATACCTCCAAAGTTGTGGCAAAATGGCTTAAGGACAACAAAGTCAAGGTATTGGAGTGGCCATAACAAAGCCCTGACCTCAATTCTATAGAAAATGTGTGGGCAGAACTGAAAAAGTGTGTGCAAGCAATGAGGCCTACAAACCTGACTCAGTTACACCAGCTCTGTCAGGAGGAATGGGCTAAAATTCACCCAACTTATTGTGGGAAGCTTGTGGAAGGCTACCCGAAATGTTTGACCCAAGTTAAACAATTTAAAGGCAATGCTACCAAATACTAATTGAGTGTATGTAAACTTCTGACCCACTGGGAATGTGATGAAATAAATAAAAGCTGAAATAAATCATTCTCTCTACTATTATTCTGACATTTCACATTCTTAAAATAAAGTGGTGATCCTAACTGACCTAAGTCAGGGAATTTTTACTATGATTAAATGTCAGGAATTGTGAAAAACTGAGTTTAAATGTATTTGGCTAAGGTGTATGTAAACTTCCGACTTCAACTGTATGTAGGCTTATATCTTACATTCTTCACTCTATTCAAGTCGATTTTTAGAATTAATTGAATGCAAGTTTGTTTCTGAATGTTGTTTTTGTAGCTGTGTTTATGACTTGATGGGGTTGGAATTCTGGCAGGTTGTCACGATCGTCGTAATGAACAAACCAAGGCGCAGCGTGATGAACGAACATGTTTAACTTTATTATCTTTAGTGATAATAGAACACAATCAACAAAACAAGAAACGGCTCGTGAAGTCCACGGTAACAATGACCGAACACGGAACAAGAACCCACAAACACAAAGGGAAAATAGACAGTATAAATATGGCTCCCAATCAGAGACAACCAACGACAGCTGACACTCGTTGCCTCTGATTGGGAGTCACTCTAGCCAACATAGAAATAAACACACCAGAATTACCAACATAGAAATAAACACATAGAATGAACACACCCTGGCTCAACATATAGAGTCCCAGAGCCAGGGTGTGACAGTACCCTCAAAGGCGCGGACTGCGACCGCGCCTCAACTCGAACAAAACAGGGGAGGGCTGGGCGGGCATACCTCCTCGGCGGCGGTTCTGGCTCCGGCCTTGACCACCACCCTCCAATACACCCCCCCATAGCGCCCCTGGTCCAGTCTGGCCCCGCCGGCTGGAGCTGAACTGGACTTAGCAGGAGCGGTTAGCTTCAGCTCCATAGTGGAGCAGTTGACCGGTACCTTACCAGGCACCGGTGACCCAGGCACGGGTTGTGCTGGACTGACGACGCGCACGCCTGGTTTGGTGCGTGGAGGAGGAACGGGCCTTACCAGGCTGACGACGCGCACCCTGGCTTGGTGCGTGGAGGAGGAACGGGCCTTACCAGGCTGACGACTCGCACCCCTGGCTTAGTGCGTGAGGAGGAACGGGCCTTACCAGGCTGACGACTCGCACCCCTGGCTTGGTGCGTGGAGGAGGGACGGGCCTTACCAGGCTGACGACTCGCACCCCTGGCCTGGTGCGTGGAGGAGGAACGGGCCTTACCAGGCTGACGACGCGCACCCCTGGCTCGGTGCGTGGAGGAGAACGGGCCTTACCAGGCTGACGACTCGCACCCCTGGCTTAGTGCGTGAGGAGGAACGGGCCTTACCAGGCTGACGTCTCGCACCCCTGGCTTAGTGCGAGTGGCAAGAACAGGCCGGGCCGGGCTGGCGACGCGCACCGTAGACTTGGTGCGAGTGGCAGGAACAGGCCGGGCCGGGCTGGCGACGCGCACCGTATACTTGGTGCGAGTGGCAGGAACAGGCCGGGCCGGGCTGGCGACGCGCACCGTATACTTGGTGCGAGTGGCAGGAACAGGCCGGGCCGGGCTGGCGACGCGCACCGTAGACTTGGCGCGAGTGGCAGGAACAGGCCGGGCCGTGCTGGCGACGCGCACCGTATACTTGGTGCGAGTGGCAGGAACAGGCCGGGCCGGGCTGGCGACGCGCACCGTAGACTTGGTGCGTGGAGCAGGACAGGCCGGACTGGGCTGGCGACGCACACCGTAGGCTTGGTGCGTGGAGCAGGGACAGGCCGGACCGGCTGGCGACGCACACCGTAGGCTTGGTGCGTGGAGCAGGGACTGGCCGGGACTGGGCTGGCGACGCACACCGTAGGCTTGGTGCGTGGAGCAGGGACAGGCCGAACCGGGCTGTGGAGACGGATAGGAGACCTGGAGTGAAGAGCGGCCACAACCCGTCCTGGCTGAATGCCTACCCTCACACACTCTGTGTGAGGCATCCGCACAGGACGTACAGGGCGGTGTATCCGTAACCTGGTGGCCTTCTGAATCCGCCCCTTTTTTTGCCTCCGTCAGCCCCCGTCGTCCATGCCGTGTGCCCCCCTAAACATTTTCTGGGGTTGCCTCTCGCCTGTCCGACGTTGACCCGTTTGGCGCCGCTGCTCCTCTCTACGGCGCGCCTCCACCGTCTCTTCTCCCGGGCGCTTCCTCCCATGTCCAGCCCAAGAGCTGCCCCTGGACACGCTGCTTGGTCGTTGCATGGTGGGTTCTTCTGTCACGATCGTCGTAATGAACAGACCAAGGCGCAGCGTGATGAACGAACATGTTTAACTTTATTATCTTTAGTGATAATAGAACACAATCAACAAAACAAGAAACGGCTCGTGAAGTCCACGGTAACAATGACCGAACACGGAACAAGAACCCACAAACACAAAGGGAAAATAGACAGTATAAATATGGCTCCCAATCAGAGACAACCAACGACAGCTGACACTCGTTGCCTCTGATTGGGAGTCACTCTAGCCAACATAGAAATAAACACACCAGAATTACCAACATAGAAATAAACACATAGAATGAACACACCCTGGCTCAACATATAGAGTCCCAGAGCCAGGGTGTGACACAGGTGTGCAGTTATAGACTGACCATCTGCCTCTCTCTCTCTCTCTCTCTCTCTCTCTCTCTCTCTCTCTCTCTCTCTCTCTCTCTCTCTCTCTCTCTCTCTCTCTCTCTCTCTCTCTCTCTCTCTCTCTCTCTCTCTCTCTCTCTCTCTCTCTCTCTCTCTCTCTCTCTCTCGTCTGTCTGTCTGTCTGTCTGTCTGTCTGTCTCTCTCTCTCTCTCTCTCTCTCTCTCTCTCTCTCTCTCTCTGTCTCTCTCTCTCTCTCTCTCTCTCTCTCTCAAAAATTAACAGTAAACATTACACTCAGAAGTTCCAAAATAATAAAGACATTTCAAATGTAATATTATGTATATATACAGTGTTGTAACAATGTGCAAATAGTTAAAGTACAAATGGGAAAATAAATAAACATAAATATGGGTTGTATTTACAGTGGTGTTTGTTCTTCACTGGTTGCCCTTTTCTTGTGGCAACAGGTCACAAATCTTGCTGCTGTGATGGCACACTGTGGTATTTCACCCAATAGATATGGGAGTTTATCAAAATTGGGTTTGTTTTTCGAATTCTTTGTGGATCTCTGTAATCTGAGGGAAATATGTGTCTCTAATATGGTCATGCATTTGACAGGAGGTTAGGAAGTGCAGCTCAGTTTCCACCTCATTTTGTGGGCAGTGTGCACATAGCCTGTCTTCTCTTGAGAGCCAGGTCTGCCTACGGCGGCCTTTCTCAATAGCAAGGCTATGCTCACTGAGTCTGTACATAGTCAAAGCTTTCCTTAATTTCAGGTCAGTCACGGTGGTCAGGTATACTGCCACTGTGTACTCTCAGTTTAGGGCCAAGTAGCATTCTAGTTTGCTCAGTTTTTTTCTGAATTCTTTCCAATGTGTCAAGTAATTATCTTTTTGTTTTCTCAGGATTTGGTTGGGTCGAATTGTGTTGCTGTGCTGGGGCTCTGTGGGGTCTGTTTGTGTTTGTGAACAGAGCCCCAGGACCAGCTTACTTAGGGGACTCTTCTCCAAGTTCATCTCTCTGTAGGTGATGGCTTTGTTATGGAAGGTTTGGGAATCGCTTCCTTTTAAGTGGTTATAGAATTTAACAGCTCTTTTCTGGATTTTGATAATTAGTGGGTATCGGCCTAATTCTGCTCTGCATGCATTATTTGGTGTTTTTCGTTTTACACAGAGGATATTTTTGCAGAATTCTGCATGCAGAGTCTCAATTTGGTGTTTGTCCCATTTTGTGCATTTTTGGTTGGTGAGTGGACCCCAGAACTCACAACCATAAAGGGCAATGGGTTCTATAACTGATTCAAGTATTTTTAGCCAGATCCTAATTGGTATGTCAAATTTTATGTTCCTTTTGATGGCATAGAAGGCCCTTCTTGCCTTGTCTCTCAGATCATTCACAGCTTTGTGGAAGTTACCTGTGGCGCTGATGTTTAGGACGAGGTATGTATAGTTTTTTGTGTGCTCTAAGGCAACGGTGTCTAGATGGAATTTGTATTTGTGGTCCTGGCAACTGGACCTTTTTTGGAACACCATTATTTTTGTCTTACTGAGATTTACTGTCAGGGCCCAGGTGTCCTCCTCCCAGAGTGCGAAGAGCCTTGGCGTGACCCTGGACAACACCCTGTCATTCTCCGCTAACATCAAGGCGGTGACCCGATCCTGTAGGTTCATGCTCTACAACATTCGGAGAGTACGACCCTGCCTTACACAGGAAGCGGCACAGGTCCTAATCCAGGCACTTGTCATCTCCCGTCTGGATTACTGCAACTCGCTGTTGGCTGGGCTCCCTGCCTGTGCCATTAAACCCCCTACAACTCATCCAGAATGCCGCAGCCCGTCTGGTGTTCAACCTTCCCAAGTTCTCTCACGTCACCCCGCTCCCTCCGCACACTCCACTGGCTTCCAGTTGAAGCTCGCATCTGCTACAAGACCATGGTGCTTGCCTACGGAGCTGTGAGGGGAACGGCACCTCCGTACCTTCAGGCTCTGATCAGTCCCTACACCCAAACGAGGGCATTGCGTTCATCCACCTCTGGCCTGCTGGCTCCCTACCTCTGCTGAAGCACAGTTCCCGCTCAGCCCAGTCAAAACTGTTCGCTGCTCTGGCACCCCAATGGTGGAACAAGCTCCCTCACGACGCCAGGACAGCGGAGTCACTCACCACCTTCCGGAGACATTTGAAACCCCACCTCTTTAAGGAACACCTGGGATAGGATAAAGTAATCCTTCTACCCCCCCAAAAAAAAGAAACTATTGTAAAGTGGTTATCCCACTGGCTATAAATAAATAAAAATGTGTAAGTCGCTCTGGATAAGAGCGTCTGCTAAATGACGTAAATGTAAATGTAAATGTCTGACAGAATCTGTGCAGAAGAGCTGCTGTAGGCCCTCCTTGGTTGGTGACAGAAGCACCAGATCATCAGCAAACAGAAGACATTTGACTTCAGATTCTAGTAGGGTGAGGCCGGGTGCTGCAGACTGTTCTAGTGCCCTCGCCAATTCGTTGATATATATGTTGAAGAGGGTGGGGCTTAAACTGCATCCCTGTCTCACCCCACGGCCCTGTGGAAAGAAATGTGTGTGTTTTTTGCCAATTTTAACCGCACGCTTGTTGTTTGTGTACATGGATTTTATAATGTCGTATGTTTTTCCCCCAACCCCACTTTCCATCAATTTGTATAGCAGACCCTCATGCCAAATTGAGTCAAAAGCTTTTTTGAAATCAACAAAGCATGAGAAGACTTTGCCTTTGTTATGGTTTATTTGTTTGTCAATTAGGGTGTGCAGGGTGAATACGTGGTCTGTCGTACGGTAATTTGGTAAAAAGCCAATTTGACATTTGCTCAGTACATTGTTTTCACTGAGGAAATGAACTAGTCTGCTGTTAATGATAATGCAGAGGATTTTCCCAAGGTTGCTGTTGACGCATATCCCACGGTAGTTATTGGGGTCAAATTTGTCTCCACTTTTGTGGATTGGGGTGATCAGTCCTTGGTTCCAAATATTGGGGAAGATGCCAGAGCTAAGGATGATGTTAAAGAGTTTAAGTATAGCTAATTGAAATTTGTGGTCTGTATATTTTATAATTTCATTGAGGATACCATCTCTCTCTCTCTCTCTCTCTCTCCTCTCTCTCTCTCTCTCCCCTCATGCTCTCTCTCGCTCTCGCTCTCTCTCTCATGCCTCTCTCGCTCTCTCTCTCTCTCTCTCTCTCTCTCTCTCTCTCTCTCTCTCTCTCTCTCTCTCTCTCTCTCTCTCTCTCTCTCTCTCTCTCTCAACTGTACTGTCACACCTGGATCATCCAACCCATCCCACTAATTACCTAGCCAGAGTTCTACCACTACACTACACACACGCACACACACGCATGCACGCGCACACACGCGCACACACACACACACACACACACACACGCACACACACACACACACACAGCCTGCTATAAATACCTGGGATTATAGAGGGCTGGATGCTACAATTCACCCGCTGTCACTCCTGACTGAAGGACTGAGGCTATTAGTCATACAATCACATACTCTGCCTACCAAAGGGCACCCTATTCCCTATATAGTGCACTACTTTTGACCAGGGTGCTCTATAGGAAAATAGGGAATAGGGTGTTGTATTATTTGTGTTTTTAACTACAGTCTTGATGCAGCCACTAAAAATGTAAACATTGGTGTGTGTGTGTGGGTTTGTGTCTCTGTGTTGTGACGTCACGAGAGGCTACACAGCTTTCAGCGGGATTGCTCAAGTAGTGCAAGGAGACAAGGTTCAAACAAAACAAGGATTTTATTATAGGTCCTGGGAAATTAACGAAAATATAACAAAATTCTGTTCTCTTGTGGCTCTTTAAGGGTTAACAGTTCAGGGATGTCTCTTCCACATCCAAAATCATAATTCTCACTCGCTCAGATAACTTTTCCCCAGCCTTACTGTAGTCCACGTTGCAGCTAGTGGCCAACCCAGCAAAAAGTCCTTCCAAATGTCTCTCACGTATTTCCACAGGTGCATATATCCAAAGGTGAGTATTTCCCAAAGGTAAGTATCTCCAAATCCTTATATTCCTCATGGAAGTGGACGTGCAGCACTCTTGTCCTCCAGAGAGCCCAGGTTGGAGACTGTGTCTCTTCACCCCCCACACACTCCCTCAGTGTGTCTCTTCCCTTCCCAAAACTTCTGCTCATCAGCTCCTCATTTGTTTCAGCTGCGTGGGAAGATTGGCCATAGAGGGGTGGGAGTTCCCGACCCTACCAGCAGATGGAGCCATAGCTGTCTGGGTTTGCAGCCATCTCAGGGGGATGTAACGTCCCTCCAGGACACAGCCTCTCGTGACATCACACATCCCCTCCTCGGGACCGACGTCCTCGTCGGAAAGGCAGCGAAGAAGGCATCACGCCGGGAGAGGGCGTCCGCATTGCCGTGGTGCTTGCCAGCCTGCTCTCTCTTCAACTCCCTCCACCTCTAGGACCAGGGACTCAGCCTCCTGTTGTCTCTCCTTGAGTTTCTTACTGAACGCATCAGCCTTGGTTTTAGCAGAGTTTAGCTTCTGTTGAGCAGCTTTCAGTTCCTTCTCTCTCTCTGCCTCCGCATTCTTCATCTTGTTCTCCAACACCTTGTACTTCTCCTCTGCCTTCTTCTGGACCTCCTTACTACTGCGCAGGGTCTCCTCACACTCCTCGATGGTCCTGCGCAGCCTCTCCAGCTCCTCCTGTTGCTTATGGAAGGAGCTCTGTTGGAGTTTAGCCTGAGGATATCTAACTCTTCTGTCTTCATGTCTAACTGTTGCTTTAACAAACGATACCTCTCAGCGGTCCCCTTCAGACCAGACAGTTCTTTGTCCAGATTCTGTAGCTCCGTCTCTGTGTCGGTCTGGGCACCTGCCATCCCTATCAGAGCCCGGGCGGGAGTGAGTAATTCGGAGGATTGCACCGGAGCCTTCCCAGGATGAGTCTTGCCTCTCCGTTTCCGAGGTACTCGGGTTATCCTCTCCTGAGACTCTCTCCAGAGTGGGTAAAAGGCTGGGCAGTCTCGCCCAATTAGGACAGGGACGGGGAGGGAATCAACCACCCCGCCGTCGTGTGTATGGTTCCCCGTGTGCTGGTCATTGTAAGTTCAGTAATGGGGTATTCTCTGGTGTCCCCATGGACACAGGAAACTGGGAGGACTTTCCCCGGGGTCAGACACGTTGGGCCCACCAAATCCTTACGCACCAGGGTGGCCCGGCTACCAGAATCCAGTAAGGCCTCCCACATCATGGTGATTCACAGTTACCGGGCAGGTGGGGTCGATCTGGGCCGCCATCTACGACTCCCAAGAGCGAGGCAAAACGGTGTGTGGGTGCTGAGCTGGAGGACTCCGCAGTGGGCATAGGTTCATCGGCTGGTTTCCCACACTGCCAGGAGATATGTCCCATCTCCCCACACCGGTAACACTGTCGAAGTTTCCCCCTCCTGGTGTACTCTTCTTGGACCCGCCTGGTTTCTGGCTCCCCCTGGAGCCGGGATAAGTCCTGACGTGGCTGGGTTCGAGACCTTGGGGTCCTTTGGACGGGTTCTTCCCATTTGTGGTGGGGCCGCACTCCTGGGGTCTTTTCGGAAGCATTCAGCATCTCCGCTGTGGCCTTGTACTTTTCCCACAGCTTCCACGGTCAGATCAGCCGTGGTCAAGGCCTGTTGACTGATGAACCGTTTTGCCTCATAAGGCAGGGCGCGTAGGTAACGATCCACCACAACGGCCTCCACCACCGCCGCTGCTGTATTCCTCTGCGGATCCAGCCATTTCCTTGCGATTCGGACAAGTTCATGCATCTGCGCCCGAGGAGGTTGGTCTGGTTGGAAGGTCCAGCTGTGAAAGCGCTGGGCCATACCAAACTTTGTGAGTCCATATCTGCTGAGGATCTCAGACTTCAGGGCATCATAGTCAGTAACCTGGTCAGGGCCCAGGTCCCGGACAGCATTCAGCGATTCCCCGGTTAGAAAGGGGGCTAACAGACCAACCCACTGTTGCTTGGGCCAGGCTTCCCTAGTGGCCGTGGCCTCAAATGCATGCAGGTATGCCTCAATGTCATCGGTAGCTCCCATCTTAGATATAAAGTCACTTGCCTTTATTGGGCGGGTATTTTGGACCACCCTCTGTCTCTGCAACTGCAATTCCTCTGCCTTCAGAAGGTTGGCTTTCTTTGCTCCTCCAAGAGAGCCACGTTTGCTTGCATCTGGGCTTGCTGGCCAGCAACAAGGGCTTTCAATATGTCCTCCATTCAGTCGGGCGGGAGCCTACGGCCAACTTGGAAAACTGGGTGATCAAACCTTCGGTATCCTCCTCTGACAGGCACTATTAACGCTTGAGCATGCCCGTATTCTCCACCATCTGTGACGTCACGAGAGGCTACACAGCTTTCAGCGGGATTGCTCAAGTAGTGCAAGGAGACAAGGTTCAAACAAAACAAGGATTTTATTATAGGTCCTGGGAAATTAACGAAAATATAACAAAATTCTGTTCTCTTGTGGCTCTTTAAGGGTTAACAGTTCAGGGATGTCTCTTCCACATCCAAAATCATAATTCTCACTCGCTCAGATAACTTTTCCCCAGCCTTACTGTAGTCCACGTTGCAGCTAGTGGCCAACCCAGCAAAAAGTCCTTCCAAATGTCTCTCACGTATTTCCACAGGTGCATATATCCAAAGGTGAGTATTTCCCAAAGGTAAGTATCTCCAAATCCTTATATTCCTCATGGAAGTGGACGTGCAGCACTCTTGTCCTCCAGAGAGCCCAGGTTGGAGACTGTGTCTCTTCACCCCCCACACACTCCCCTCAGTGTGTCTCTTCCCTTCCCAAAACTTCTGCTCATCAGCTCCTCATTTGTTTCAGCTGCGTGGGAAGATTGGCCATAGAGGGGTGGAGTTCCCGACCCTACCAGCAGATGGAGCCATAGCTGTCTGGGTTTGCAGCCATCTCAGGGGGATGTAACGTCCCTCCAGGACACAGCCTCTCGTGACATCACAGTGTGTAGTCATTGTTTGGACTGTGCAGTTTCAGAAGTCATTTTTGAAGGGTTGTACGTCGTCTCATTCATTCAGATTCCCTGTCTGGTCACTTAGGCCGGTGCAACCGGTTGAATAAGCAGCTGATTTATAGTCCAGATCTCAAACAAAAGGCTCTGCTGATGAATCACTTTTTCAAAATAGTTATTTTGTCAACTGGCCACCATTTTGTCTTGCTTGGGAACCTGAAGAACTGCTCACTCTCTCTCTCTCTCTCTCTCTCTCTCTCTCTCTCTCTCTCTCTCTCTCTCTCTCTCTCTCTCTCTCTCTCTCTCTCTCTCTCTCTCTCTCTCTCTCTCTCTCTTCCTCTTTCTCTCTCTTTCTCTCTCTCTCTCTCTCTCTCTCTCTCTCTCTCTCTCTCTCTCTCTCTCTCTCTCTCTCTCTCTCTCTCTCTCTCTCTCTCTCTCTCTCTCTCTCTCTCTCTCTCTCTCTCTCTCTCTCTCTCTCTCTCTCTCTCTCTCTCTCTCTCTCTCTCTCTCTCTCTCTCTCTCTCTCTCTCTTCCTCTCTCTTTCTCTCTCTCTCTCTGTCTCTCTCTCTCTCTCTCTCTCTCTCTTCCTCTCTCTTTCTCTCTCTGTCTCTTTAAAAGCATGCAGTAATGGCTTTGCTTTCCTCCCATTGTTACCTTCCCTCTAGTAAACACCATGTTATTCTTCCCTCCCTGCCCCACTAGTGACCATTGGTTGTGTCCCAAATGGCACCCTATTCCATAATGCCCACAGGCCCTGGTCAAAAGTATTGCACTAAATAGGGTATAGGGTGCCATTTGGGATGCGGCGATAGAGAGAGACGTTTTGGTTTCCCTAAGAGCCAGACGGGGCCAGCTAATGGAGGTGGGTGTTTTGTGTTTGAGAGAGGGATGAGGTAACCAGACCATAGCAGTTAGAGAGGGATGAGGTAACCAGACCATAGCAGTTAGAGAGGGATGAGGTATCCAGACCATAGCAGTTAGAGAGGGATGAGGTAACCAGACCATAGCAGTTAGAGAGGGATGAGGTATCCAGACCATAGCAGTTAAGAGGGATGAGGTATCCAGACCATAGCAGTTAGAGAGGGATGAGGTATCCAGACCATAGCAGTTAAGAGGATGAGGTATCCAGACCATAGCAGTTAAGAGGATGAGGTATCCAGACCATAGCAGTTTGAGAGGGATGAGGTATCCAGACCATAGCAGTTAAGAGGATGAGGTATCCAGACCATAGCAGTTAAGAAGGATGAGGTATCCAGACCATAGCAGTTAAGAGGGATGAGGTATCCAGACCATAGCAGTTAGAGAGGGATGAGGTATCCAGACCATAGCAGTTAAGAGGATGAGGTATCCAGACCATAGCAGTTAAGAGGGATGAGGTATCCAGACCATAGCAGTTAAGAGGGATGAGGTATCCAGACCATAGCAGTTAAGAGGGATGAGGTATCCAGACCATAGCAGTTAAGAGGATGAGGTATCCAGACCATAGCAGTTAGAGAGGGATGAGGTATCCAGACCATAGCAGTTAAGAGGATGAGGTATCCAGACCATAGCAGTTAAGAGGATGAGGTATCCAGACCATAGCAGTTAAGATGGATGAGGATCCAGACCATAGCAGTTAGAGAGGGATGAGGTATCCAGACCATAGCAGTTAGAGAGGGATGAGGTATCCAGACCATAGCAGTTAAGAGGATGAGTATCCAGACCATAGCAGTTAAGAGGATGAGGTATCCAGACCATAGCAGTTAGAGAGGGATGAGGTATCCAGACCATAGCAGTTAAGAGGGATGAGGTATCCAGACCATAGCAGTTAGAGAGGGATGAGGTATCCAGACCATAGCAGTTAGAGAGGGATGAGGTATCCAGACCATAGCAGTTAAGAGGGATGAGGTATCCAGACCATAGCAGTTAAGAGGGATGAGGTATCCAGACCATAGCAGTTAAGAGGGATGAGGTATCCAGACCATAGCAGTTAAGAGGATGAGGTATCCAGACCATAGCAGTTAAGAGGGATGAGGTATCCAGACCATAGCAGTTAAGAGGGATGAGGTATCCAGACCATAGCAGTTAAGAGGATGAGGTATCCAGACCATAGCAGTTTGAGAGGGATGAGGTATCCAGACCATAGCAGTTAAGAGGATGAGGTATCCAGACCATAGCAGTTTGAGAGGGATGAGGTATCCAGACCATAGCAGTTAAGAGGATGAGGTATCCAGACCATAGCAGTTAAGAGGATGAGGTATCCAGACCATAGCAGTTAAGAGGGATGAGGTATCCAGACCATAGCAGTTAAGAGGGATGAGGTATCCAGACCATAGCAGTTAAGAGGGATGAGGTATCCAGACCATAGCAGTTTGAGAGGGATGAGGTATCCAGACCATAGCAGTTTGAGAGGGATGAGGTATCCAGACCATAGCAGTTAAGAGGATGAGGTATCCAGACCATAGCAGTTAGAGAGGGGCACAACAGAACAATGAAGTCCTTGTAGGAGAGCTGTGGCATGTCTGTTACAGTCACTCTCTGAGATGATGGTGGGGCTGAAATACCAAACAAATAATTTCAACAATGTGACAAATCTCAATTCTGGACTGTTGTACGAGGGGGGGTTGGATTGGAATTTTGGAGGTGGTGAAATATCTCTGAGAATGTTGAATCACTCAAACTACCTCTTTTGATCTGACAGACAGTTGTATATCTCAGTTTGATAGCCACCGGTAACCGTAAACTGTCTGCAGATTGAACTCTCTCTAACTGCCTTTCTACTTTCACCCCTGGGTATACAGTGTTGGACTGTGTCCCAAATGGCACCCTATTCCCTATATACTGTAGTGCACTACTTGTGACCAGAGCCCTATGTAAGCCCTGGTCAAAAGTAGTGCACTAAATAGGGAATAGGGTACCTTTTGGGAGTCAGCCCCTGTTGTTTCTGTGCAGGACTTTCCCTGGCAGTGAGTTCTATCTATGTGGCTTTCAGTGGAAGAGCCTGGAGTGTTCCACTGTTCCATTCCACTGTTGTGTTCTATTGTAGAAGGGAAGGACCGTTCCATCCTACAGGCAGCAGGGAGGGACATGTTTGGCCTTGGTGATGTCACAGTGGCCCTGTGGCTGGCTGGCTGGCTATGGGGGGACGAGGTCAGAGGCTGAATGGTGAACAACATGTCTAGCAGGCCTGTCATGAGGGTCATCCTCAATGTGTCCCAAATGGCATCATATTCTCTATATAGTGCACTACTTTTGACCAGAGCCCATAGGGCACTATATATGGCCTAGGGTGCCATTTGGGACACAGGGCAGGTCATCCTCATTGAGACACATAACAAGCCTCTAGTACCCCAGGGAGGTCATATTGTGTCTTTATACACCCTGTCCTCTGGTCATGTGGCTGACATTACAATGGCATGTTAACACCACTGAGCTGTTACAGGTCCCTGGTGTTACAGGGTCAGATGTAGTTAGCAGCACTGACGTTATTGTTGCCAGTGGGTTAGGTTACATTATACCATTACATCCCCTGGTTCCTCGTTAGGGAAAAGCTACTGCTCTACAGAGACAATGCTGACCGGGATGACCAGGGTAGAGGGCTGGGGTAGAGAGAGACTGGACTTTCCAGGCCTGGTGTTTGTGTCCGTTCTCCTCTGTCCATGACGTCACCCGCCCAGATGTTTCCCCTGTCTCTAATGGAAAGGCCATCACGGAGGATGTGTCCTGCGACCTACTGACGTCCTGGAGAGTTAGAGGGTGGCTGGCTGGGTGTGTTGTACGTGTGTGTGTGTGTGTGTGTGTGTGTGTGTGTTGTACGCGCGTATGTGTGTGTGTGTGTGTGTGTGTGTGTCTGTGTGTGCCACAGCTCTGAGGTCTCACAAACCAAACAGAAACATGACAGTGACACTCTCTCTGTTATGCTGTTATAAGGGTTGTTCCACGAAATGAGTGCCTTTTGCGTCCCTTTGTTATTTAAAGTAGAAATTGTGCACAAATATATATATATATTTTTAAAGCCTGTTATATTAAATGAAGTTCCCTTTAATATAGACCACATGGACAATTCTATAAATCAGATTTTTAATATGAATAAAGTCTTGCTGAAGTGTTCAGCATTCAGCATTCCCTCTGTGCATCCTCTGTGACTTCTAGGAATATTTTAACCCACTCTACCCCAACATTTATCCAAGATTTCACCTCGTTATTTTGTTGCTTTGACAAAGTCATTTCTGAAAATGATTATGTATTTCTTGTGAAAGAGTGATTCATTTAAACATACTGTGATCACCACACTATAATTATACCGCTTCACATTTAGCC
>NW_025537849.1:0-26547 GCF_020615455.1 Coregonus clupeaformis | reverse complement strand
GTGGATATTTTGATCAAGGTATTTCACATGGCCTTGATCCATGTCCTGCCTGGTACTCATGGCTTGTATTGTCACGCTGCTTGCAGCAAAACTGTTGAGTCTTTATTATTTTGCAGATCTTCAAGCAGTGGAGATGAGGCTTCTCGGCCTTTTGGCTAAGATCAAGTGTAGTATCTGTCCTTATCAGTTTAATATCTGATACGTCCCCTATCTGGGGACCATATATTAAATTGATTTTTGGAACAGGGAGATGGAATAGGGGCTTGCTCCGTCCACTCCACGCATCGACCTGGTATTGCAGTACCTCCAGGAACGGTGCACCCCCTGTCATTGTAAAGATAAATCAGGCAAAGACAACAGAATTGCTTTGTTATATTCCATTAGGATCACGATGTATTTTATATTTTCACGTTTGACCATCTTCATCTCAATGTCAATGATGGCTAGAAAGTGATGGTGAAGTCAGTCACTGCTATATTGACCATGATAGCTGATGTGAATGGTGCGTTAATCATCTAATCAAATCAATGTTTATTCGTCACATGCACAGGATACAGGGTGTAAATGGTACAGTGATAATGCTTTAAAGATAATGCTTTAAATAAATATTGGCATAGATTGGGAGTTGATCAACGTTGGGAATAACCACTTTAGACTGTTACAAAGTAACACATTTGTAGGTTCGTAAGTGACATGGTCATCTGCCCTCCAATCGGAAATGACAGAAAGCGTTTATAAATTAAATCCAGATTAACAGCTAAATCGGAATAATAATATATGAAATACGGGTGGGGGGAATCAATTTAGAGATAATAATATTGACATAACATTTGATTTTATATCAAATATCTCTGGTAGCGTTGATGCCACAAGGGAACTGAGCAATTGTCCACTTGGTGGCGCAAGTGTTCCACTGACCGTCGCATTTGAATGTTGAACCACTTGACTTCAATACATCATCAACGCAAATAATATGAACAATAAAAATAGCCTGTTTTTATTTTACATGTCTGTAGAGCCTTGTACTATAAGACCACGGTGAAGAGGCCTTCATAAAGTTGCCGTCCTAAATTACTAGAGGCCAAACTTCAAAGATGTCCATGGCACTGGACTGCAGTAAGAGCTAGGCCTACAGTGCGGCCTACGGAGCGGTCCTGGCGTATGGTCCTGTCTGCCTAAATGTTTCCTCCACATAATAAACTGTACAAACATGGCACTTTAGAGGGTTACTTTTACAATTAGCCTTACTGAGTCACTACAACAAACTTCCTATCATGGACATGAAATGCCATTAGGCCTAATGAAGATACCGTATATGTAAGTTACTTAGTTGGTGTCTTGTGAATCAACTGGTATGCGCATCAGGGTTTAATATTTCCTCGATATTATACAAATGTTCCATCCCGAGAATAAATAACTCTTCTCCCGGGTAACCCGGTATTTTCCGCCAAAACCGGAAGTGTCATTCAAAAGCATTATAACACTTATAAATGTCTGGATTTGATTAGAGCTTTGATGAGCATGAAAATACAAACCTGATGCTACCTGAGCCTGATCAGACATATATTAAATACATTTTATAATACATTTTACATATCCAAATCCCAGATGAAGAATAAGACACTATTTCAAAGCATAGTACATGTAATGTTAGCCAAGTACAATGTAATTACTAGTTGTTACACAGGATTTAGCCAATTAAAATTAAGTGTATCTTTAGGAGTACTTGTAATTAATGTGTACAGTACATTACCCATCCTGACAACCTGGCCCTCAATTTAAAGCTTGTGGAAGTGACATCCAAGTGGGAGAATAAAGTGGTCCTCTGTAGCTCAGCTGGTAGAGCACGGCGCTTGAAACGCCAAGGTAGTGGGTTCGATCCCCGGGACCACCCATACACAAAAATGTATGCACGCATGACTGTAAGTCGCTTTGGATAAAAGCGTCTGCTAAATGGCATATTATTTTATTATTATTATAAATACACTAGTACACCACAGAGTATCTGTATAGGAAAATCATTCAGAGCACACTGTGCTGCCAATCACAGTGTAAGGTGCGACATTTTGCGGGTGTGGAGAGCATGTTAGAGGATAGAGGAAGCTTGCATTGAAGAGCTGGGCATCGTGTTATGACCTGCATTATCTGAATTAGGCCCACATAATTATACCTACGGAGGAGCGGCTTCTATGGAGGAACTTTGAATGTCTGAACTTCAGAGTTGGTTTAATGTTGGACCAGAGCAGATGTTAGCTAGCTAGCTAACAACCTTGTTTGTGCAGTGCAGTGCAGCACTAGAATTAAAAACAGGTCGTACCTTTTTGTCGTTAATAAATCCAATGTGAAACGTGGTGACTATAGTATCCTTAACTAGCATTGAAAAAGTTCATCCATTCATCTCAAATTAAACATATCTCCCTAATTTCTGAATCATGCTTGTAACGTTGTCAGTAGGATACAGTAACCTATGCTTCAGAGGGGAGGAGCAGGTAGTTTCCACACGCACACCCACTGGCAAGGATTTCCATTCCAGCTGGCAGGCAGAAACTGGAATACGTTTCTAGAGTGAGCTTTGTTGCGATTTTTGTGGGACTGGAAAAACATACCCGGAAAGTAAAATAAGGTTATTACCTGGATTACATGCTTTTAAAATAACTGTGCTGTTCCTGAAAAGTATAGAACACTTTAGTTTCCGGTTCTTTTTTACATAATTTTTCGGTTCTGTTCCCTGAACCGGTTCCAACCCTAGAGACATTATTTGGATGTAGGTCATGCTTAGGCTAATAAACTATAAAGGGAAATACATTTCTACAGTTTACACTTTTTTAGTAATTTAATGAAATGTTGTAATCTGATCTCGGAATGCACGGACCGTTAGTAGTGGGGGAACAGGAAGTTCCGGGCAGGCGGGCACCATTCTTCACAATAAAGAAAGCGTCTGAACTGTGCAGTCAAGAAGATAACCTTTGTGTCCGTTTCTATTTATTACTAGAGGTATGTAATAGCACGTTTAAACTTTCTATTGTCGAAAGAACATGTCATACCATGTTAGTTAACACATCCGTTAAGGTATTATCACGTTTGGTAAAGGTTTGATGTGTTATTTTTGTGTCAAACCGAGTGAGTGAAAGAACGTGATAAAAACTATTTTACAAGTCACATAGCTAGAGACTTTGGATTTGTCTGAGTGGATGTACATAATTTTCTCATGTTAGTTTAATAAATAATCAATTTATTTGAGATATCTAAGTTCGTAAAATTCACAAGCTGGTAAATGGCGGCTACTCTCGGTCAGCGTCAACGGACTTCAGTGAGGACAGTGCGGGTGCATCAGATAGAGACAATTTCACGTTCGCACTACTGTTTTGAAGATGAATGTAGTGATTATCAGTTTTCTACATGTGTACTAATATTCAGACATATTCTGTTGCTTATGTCTATCAATATATGTTGCTATGGTGTGAACAGGAAATACAATTGGTTTTTGATTGAAGTAATACAGTGAAGACAAGGTTATTAAGGAAATTAGCACATAGTGCTGTCTAAAACAAACTGTAACCTTGTACTAAATGGATTTTGAGTCATTTATGCATTTATCTACTATAGGTTAGGTATTAGCTCAAAAGTATTGTGGAGCTCCTGCACCTTAATATAAACAGTACCGGCACCCAAAATGAGTGTTAGCACCTATTTCAGTCCAAGTCAAACACTGAATTAGATAATTGAACAAGAAAAAAGTGCCAGAACTGTCAAGACAATAACTTTTATGAACGTTTCTCTTTATTACTACTGGCCGATTCAGATAAGTCTAAGGCCGGTAACATCAACAGTGAGGACAAAACCCAGCCTGCCTTTCTCCTTCCATGCTGAGTCCAAACCTACAGTCACTGGGTCCTGATTGTGACAGCGGAGCCCAGTTTACAGCAGGATCCAGAGATGGCATCAGTGAAGCTGGAAGACTGCAGTCAAACACTGGAGCTGAATGTCAACATTAAAGATGAAGAAGAGGAGGAGAAGATTGGGGAATCTGTTTCTCATGGTAAGAGCAGGTTCTATCTAATTACGTTTGTTGGACATGATTTGGAAAGGCACACACCTGTCTATATACAGTGCATTCGGAAAGTCTTCAGACCCTTTGACTTTTTCAACATTTTGTTACGTTACAGCCTTATTGTAGAATTGATTAAATTGTTTTTTTCCCTCATCAATCTACACACACTACCCCATAATGACAAAGCAAAAACCGGTTTTTATCAATTGTTGCAAAAAAACCAACTGAACAATCACATTTACATAAGTATTCAGACCCTTTACTCAGTACTTTGTTTAAGCACCTTTGGCAGTGATTACAGCCAATAGCCTTGCTGCTATTCCAGTTTCAACTGTTCTGCCTGCGGTTACGAAACCCCTACCTGTCCCAGACCTGCTGTTTTCAACTCTTAATGATCGGCTATGAAAAGCCAACTGAGAGACCTGAGCCCTAGGACCATACGTCGGGACTACCGGCCGTGGTGACTCCTTGCTGTCCCCAGTCCGCCTGGCCTTGCTGCTATTCCAGTTTCAACTGTTCTGCCTGCGGTTATGGAACCCCTACCTGTCCCAGACCTGCTGTTTTCAACTCTTAATGATCGGCTATGAAAAGCCAACTGAGATTTATTCCTGATTATTATTTGACCATGCTTGTCACTTATGAACATTTTTGAACATCTTGGCATGGTTCTGTTATAATCTTCACCCGGCACAGCCAGAAGAGGACTGGCCACCCCTCATAGCCTGGTTCCTCTCTAGGTTTCTTCCTAGGTTTTCGCCTTTCTAGGGAGTTTTTCCTAGCCACCGTGCTTCTACACCTGCATTACTAGCTGTTTGGGGTTTTAGGCTGGGTTTCTGTACAGCACTTCGAGATATTAGCTGATGTAAGAAGGGCTATATAAAATAAAATTGAAAATTGAAAAATTGAAGTCTTAATGTGTATGACGCTACAAGCTTGGCACACCTGTATTTGGGGAGTTTCTCCCATTCTTCTCTGCAGATCCTCTCAAGCTGGTCAGGTTGGATGGGGCACGTCAATGCACAGCTATTTTCAGGTATCCGATTGGGTTTAAGTCCCGGCTCTGGCTGGGCCACTCAAGGACATTCAGAGACTTGTCCCGAAGCCACTCCTGCGTTGTCTTGGCTGTGTGCTTAGGGTCGTTGTCCTGTTGGAAGGTGAACCTTCGCCCCGGTCTTGAGGTCCTGAGCGCACTGGAGCAGGTTTTCATCAAGGATCTCTCTGTACTTTGCTCCAATCATCTTTCCCTCGATCCTGACTAGGCTCCTAGTCCCTGCCGCTGAACAACATCCCCGCAGCATAATGCTTCCACCACCATGCTTCACCATAAGGATGGTGCCAGGTTCCCTCCAGACATGATGCTTGGCATTCAGGCCAAGAAGTTCAATCTTGGTTTCATCAGACCAGAGAATCTTGTTTCTCATGGTCCGAGTCCTTTAGGTGCCTTTTGGCAAACTCCAAGCGGGCTGTCATGTACCTTTTGCTGAGGAGTGGCTTCCGTCTAGCCACTCTACCATAAAGGCCTGATTGGTGGAGTGCTGCAGAGATGGTTGTCCTTCTGGAAGGTTCTCCCATCTCCATAGAGGAACTCTGGAGCTCTGTCAGTGACCATCATGTTCTTGGTCAACTATATAGACAGCTGTGTGACTTTCCAAATCATCTCCAATCAATTGAATTTACCACAGTTGGACTCCAATTAAGTTTTAGAAACATCTCAAGGATGATCAATGGAAACAGTATCCACCTGTGCTCAATTTCGAGTCTCATAGCAAAGGGTATGAATACTTATGTAAACAAGGTATTTCTGCTGTTTTATTTTTAATACATTTGCAAAAATGTCTAAACCTGTTTTCACTTTGTCATTATGAGGTATTGTGTGTAGATTGATGAGATTTTTTTTTATTTAATCCATTTCAGAATAAGGCTGTAATGTAACAAATTGTGGAAAAAGTCAAGGGGTCTGAATACTTTCCAAAAGTGGACCTAGAAGTTTGTCCTTAAATATCTATTGGGAGCCCATCTGGACCTTCCGCTTAACCTCCCTTCATATCGAAAATAGCATCAGATATTTCAACACCATCCAATTCCTTTTCCAGATCCAAATGAGTGTCTTCTGAAGTAGAGGGAAAATCAAGACCTGACTAGTTCAGTTCTCAGGAGATTCAGAGTTGTAAAGTGTGTTGTAGTAGGAAGCAAATGTTTGGTTTATTTCTACAGGATCCATTGATAATTGTCCTTGTAAATTATGAATTGCATTAAAGGCTGAGTTTTACTTCTTAATGTGCCAGGCCAGCAATTTACCAGGTTTTTCACCTTGATCATAGAAGGACTGTTTCAGCCTCGTTAAGCTGTTTGCAGCCTTTGAGGTGGGAAGTTCTTCATACTGAGCTTTAAGACCAAATCATTACTTGTTTACTTCTACTGAGTTATCCAAAAAAGCTTCCCTCTCCAATTCAAATCAAATCAAATCAAATCAAATTTTATTGGTCACATCCTAGGTCAGAATTAAGTATTTCATTACCACAGCTAGGCTCCACATATTTCAATTTCTCATTTTGCTATCCGTCTCTCATTTTCTGATTTATTGATTTGAAACTGGTAAAACGTATAATTTGCCCCTGAAATATGTGCTTTGAAAGCCTCCCATCTGGTACTCGCTGACGTTTGGTGAGTGTTCAATGTCAAATAATTATCTATAGGCACTCCAACGTAATGTAAGAATTCTGGGTCCTGTAACCATCTGGGATGCAAACACCATCAAGAGGATCCTTTTACTAGTTTTGTATCCCTATAGAATAATCACACAAGGGAATGGTCATTCAAAACAATAGTATCATATCCACTTCCTGCTACATTGGGAAGCAATAAGCAAGAAACTAAAAAGTAGTCTACATGAGAATATGATTTAAATGTTGACGAGTAACATGAATACTCCCTTTTACTCAGGTTCTGAGTCCTCCAAGGTTCACATAGATTTAAGTCCTTAATGAAATGCTGTAATTTCTTTCTACTCTGCGAGTGGGAAGTGTCTAAACCAGAGGAGAGATCTAGATGAGGATCAAGAGTGCAATTAAAGTCCCCTGCCATTAGGACTTTACCAGGACTGGAGGCTATCAATAGAAATACATTCTCAAAGAATTTGTGATTATCATCATTAGGACCATCAACATTAACCAGATTAATATGCTCATTCAAAAGAGTTCCCTGTATCTAAATGTATCTACCAACTGTATCAGTTATAATAGTATCCACTTGAAACGGAACAGATTAGTGAATTACAACCATAACACCATGAGAATGAGAGGAGAAACAGGATGCTACTACTTGCCCTTGCCATCTCCTGCATACTTTAAGTAGCTCATCCTTCAACAAGTGAGTTTCTTGTAGGAACACAATAGATGAATGAAGTTGTTTAAGCCTAGTAATAACCTGTTTAAGCTTGGATAGTTTACAAACTCCACAGACATTCCACAAAGTATATTTAAGTTTTGCATTTGAAGTCATTTAACCAAAGATGTAAACATGGAATAAGCTATAGCATAAAGGCATATCTAAAATCTGTTTAGTAACCACAAGGACAGCATTAATATTTTGTAGTGAGGAAAATATGTAAAGATCTGTTGAAACATACATAGATATTTCCTAACAGTAAAACACTGAACCCCATTCCACAGTCTCCCTAACCAAGACCATCAACGCCTGGTGGACGACTGATCCATTAAAGGGAGCAGTCTAACCTAAGCGACGCTAAACAAAACAAAGTGTCTCCTGCCTTCTCTCTGCCATTACTTATCACAAACAAAATACATACCTTGCAAGATGTTATGTGAAATATCACAACAAAAGGCCTATCTAGCAAGATAATATGTGAAATATCACGTAGTATTTGTTTGAGAAGTAGCAAAGAATAGCTCCACCTAAAACAGTAATGCTAGTTAGGGAAGCCTGAGACTAACGTTAACGTTATAGTATGGACCGTCCAAAATAGTGGTAGATGATCCACAACACAGGGTCTGTTGCTAGTAGCTACCAAGTAACAATATGGCCCATATGTATAGCAGTAATGTAGTATACCATGATACATTTATAAACCAAAAAAAGTATCAAAGATCAGAAATGAACAGCCTACGTGAGAAAAACAGAGAGTTGAATATGTGCTACGTTACCCAAAGGCCCTTTGCACATGATGTTAGGCTTGCACCTGAGTGTCAATCATTTTAGTCCAAGGATATGATCAAAATGCCTCCATCATTCTTAAATGGAAGAAGTGTAGAACCACCAATACTTTTTCAAGAGCTGGCCGCCCGGACAAACTAAGCAATCGGGGGAGAAGGGCCTTGGTCAGGGAAGTCACAAAGAAGCCGGTGGTCACTGAGTTCCTCTGGTGATGGGAGAACCTTCCAGAAGGACAGCCATCTCTGCAGCACTCCACCAATCAGGCCTTTATGGTAGAGTGGCGCGACGGAAGCCACTCCTCATGAAAAGGCACATGACTGCCCGCTGAGAGTTTGCCAAAAGACACCTAAAGGACTCTCAGACCATGAGAAACAAAATTCTCTGGTCTTATGAAACCAAGATTGAACTCTTTGGCCTGAATGCCAAGCGTCACGTCTGGAGGAATCCTGGCACCATCCCAACGGTGAAGCATGGTGGTGGCAGCATCATGCTGTGGGGATGTTTTTCACTGGCAGGGACTGGGAGACTAGTCAGGATCGAGGGAAAGATGAACGGAGCAAAGTACAGAGAGACCTGAAAATAACTGTGTGGCGACACTCCGCATCTAACCTGACAAGCTTCAGAGGATCTGCAGAGAAACTCCTCAAATACAGGTATGCCAAGCTTGTAGCGTCATACCCAAGAAGACTTGAGGCTGTAATCACTGCCAAAGGAGCTTCAACAAAGTACTGAGTAAAGTCTGAATACAGTTTTTTTATTATTGTTATTTTAGCAAAAATGGTGTCATAAAACGTAGCGGTCAAACAGGGAAATGGTTCCAATCATTTTTCCTTTTTATTCATTTTAGAAACACTTAAAATAAGGGCTGTGTTTCGTGTAAGCTTACCCTAGTGACTTTTAGCAATATATTCGGCTCTATATCCTCTCAGATTATACAACTCTAATTATCATCAAAGTAGACATCATGCAAAACAACAAATCACTGCTGCAATCTCCTGCACGTCATCTCTAGCTGACACCTTTGCTAACAGGTATTGTGTCAATTTAAAACTTGCACAAGACAGTTCACAGAATTGACCATTTAAATAAATGTAGCCTATTTATTAATTACTAAATTTAGTACTAACATTACATAGTTAACTCAGAGATCCTATACATTTGACAGTCCAGAGATTCGGCAATTTTGTCCAGATCATCATGGCATTTGTAGTTCTTTATGATAGCCACATTAGCAGCTAATTACCATTTCATTTTTGTAGGGGTAAATATAGGCGAAAATATTGATAAAAGTCACCTTGTCCTAGAGAGATTCACACGGTTATCAAAACGCCACGCCAGGATAAGGCTACATGAAACACAGCCCTTCTTTTTTAAGTGTTTCTAAAATCCCCTATGGGAAAAATGAATGGTGGAAAAATGATTGGAACCATTTCCCTGATTGACTGCTAGGTTTTATGTGTATTATAATTTATACTGTGGTACTCCATTGGTGTGCAGCTACCTGAAGCTAGTGGGGTGTGGATGAGGTGAGACACGTGGTAAGATGGCGGACAAGAAAAAAGTGGAATGGGGGATTGCAGTGGGGGATGCACAAACCTTCTGGAAGATCTGATGAAGGAGAAGATGGTGGACAAGGACAAAGGAGAAAAGTGGAATATGTTTTGAGTGAATATGGAATGGAAGATCACACAGAACTTTTAGAAGAGCTACAGGAGGAAAGTGAACGTGACGAGAGAGAGGATCAATTAACTGTGGTGGCAGGTGCAGTGATGACCGCTGAGAAGGAGCTGAGTGTAGAGGGAAGCAGTGTGGTGAGGGAGGTTATCGTCTAGTGTATAAAGAGGGATACGTCCTCCAGTAGCTCAGAGATGGAACCTGGTGAGAGTGAGGATGAATTACCTGCTGTGAGGAACTCCGAGTTCGGGTTTCGTTCCGAGGATGATAAGGATGATTCTGGCCCAGTGGTAGTGAGATTTGTAGAGAGAATGGATCCATATGTGGTGTCAGGATAGGTGGAGAAGAGGTTGGGGACTGTTGAGTTGGTGAAGGTAACTGAGTGGACTCGTGATGATTTATTGTTTCTCCTCTGTCCAGAGGGAGTGGGCGCTGCGGATTACGTGATTAGAGACAGGAATTTTGACTTGAATTGCTCTCTGGAACAGGGTGGCATTGAAAGGAGTGATAACGGGGTTAGGTTTAAGTGTTGAGGATGTGCAGTTGAAATGGAAGATTCCAGGTGTCTGTGACACCCTCCGTTTGGTAAGACGTAGATCCGGTGTAGAGCGTGGGGAAACAGAGAATACATTATCTGTCATGCTGGATTTTGATGCATAGTCTCTGCCAGATAAGATCAAGGTAGGAAGTGTCAGTTATCCCGTGAGCGATTTTGTTCCGTAAATACTACAGTGTTTTAGGGGTGAAGTTTATGGGCCTGTTGCAGCAGTGTGTAGGGCGTGCGATGCCTAGATGTGACAAGAAAGTGTTGTATGCAGAAGCAGTGAAGAGAGTGGTAGAAGAAGATGGGTACAGGGTGAGGGATCTTGAGAGGATTCCTGTGAGTAGGCAGAGACCAAGAGAGAGTGATGGGAAGAATATGTGCTTCAGTAAGGTGGGCTTTTTAGCATTTAAAGCAATGGTTGTCAATTGTACTGCAGAAATGGATCAAAAAGTCCCAGAAAATAGAGGCTGTGGTGGCAGCGGCAGAGAAGTACTTGGGATTGCGAGGATTTACTGCAGAACAGCTGCAGGGGGTGTTGAGTGGTAGTGGTCTGGCGTAGGACTAGATAGGGTTAAATAGTGGAATGGGGTGGTGGGTTTTTGTCGTGGAAAATCGCCACGAAGGGACTCAAAGTAAAACTTAAATTAATAATTATTTTTTATCAGCAAGCTGGAGAGGTTCCAACAAACTTAAAAGCAAAAGGCCAAAAT
Source organism: Coregonus clupeaformis (assembly GCF_020615455.1). Lineage (NCBI taxonomy): Eukaryota > Metazoa > Chordata > Actinopteri > Salmoniformes > Salmonidae > Coregonus > Coregonus clupeaformis. The sequence goes on along the minus strand of NW_025537849.1, from coordinate 15,395 downwards.
CCCTGCTGCAGTGTGTGCAAACCTGGTCAAGACCTACAGGAAACATATGATCTCTGTAATTGCAAAAAAAGGTTTCTGTACCAAATATTAAGTTCTGCTTTTCTGATGTATCAAATACTTATGTCATGCAATAAAATGCAAATTAATTACTTAAAAATCATACCATGTGATTTTCTGGATTTTCTGAGCTCTATGGAAAATACCTTCGACCTCATGGCTTGGTTTTTGCTCTGACATGCACTGTCAACTGTGGGACCTTATATAGACAGGTGTGTGTCTTTCCAAATAATTTCCAATCAATTGAATTTATCACAGGTGGACTCCAATCAAATTGTAGAAACATCAAGGGTGATCAATGGAAAAAGGATGCACCAGAGATGTCCACATACTTTTGGTCATGTAGTGTATGTTTTCCCACGATTGTATTTAGAAATATAGTGATATACCTGGCTTGGCCTCTACTTGTCACAGACAGGCTCAACTCAACAATAATCTGCCCAAATTGCACTCGCTGCCTTTCCTTCCGACTGTAGACAATCCACAACTTATTAATTTTTCAAGAAGCTAATGACCCTGTGGCCAAATCATGCTTTAGTAGCCTATTTTGAATGATTAACTTTCTTTCTTTAGCTAATTAGGCTATATAATTTTGGCAATTTAATTCAATTCACGCACGTAATGCAAATTAATTACTTAAAAATCATACAATGTGATTTTCTGGATTTTTGTTTTAGATTCCGTCTCTCACAGTTGAAGTGTACCTATGATAAAAATTACAGACCTCTGAATGCTTTGTAAGTAGGAAAACCTGCGAAATCGGCAGTGTATCAAATACTAGTTCTCCCCACTGTATATACAGTGCATTGGGAAATTATTCAGACCCCTTGACTTTTTCCACATTTAGGTATGTTACAGCCTTATTCTAAAATAGATTAAGTTGTTTGTTTCCCTCATTAATCTACACATAATACCCCATAATGACAAAGCAAAAACGTGTTTTTAATCAATTGTTGCTAATTTTTTTTTACCAAATATAATAAAAAATACGGAAATATCACATTTACATAAGTATTCAGACCCTTTACTCAGTACTTTGTTTAAGCACCTTTGGCAGCGATTACAGCCTTGAGTCTTCTTTGGTATGACGCTACAAGCTTGGCACACCTGTATTTGGAGAGTTTCTCCCATTCTTCTCTGCAGATCCTCTCAAGCTCTGTCAGATTGGATGGAGAGCGTCGCTGCACAGCTATATTCTGGTCTCTCCGGAGAAGTTAGATCGGGTTGAAGTCCGGGCTCTGGCTGGGTCACTCAAGGACGTTCAGAGACTTGTCCCAAAGCCACTCCTGCGTTGTCTTGGCTGTGTGCTTAGGGTAGTTGTCCTGTTGAAAGGTGAACCTTCGCCCCAGTCTGAGGTCCTGAGCATTCTGGAGCAGGTCAAGGATCTCTCTGTACTTTGCTCCGTTCATCTTTCCCTCGATCTTGACTAGTGTCCTAGTCCCTGCCGCTGAAAAACATCCCCACAGCATGATGCTGACACCACCACGCTTCACCGTAGGGATGGTGCCAGGTTTCCTCCAGATGTGATGCTTGGGATTCAGGCCAAAGAGTTCAATATTGGTTTCATCAGACCAGAGAATCTTCCTTCTCATGGTCTGAGAGTCTTGAGGTGCCTTTTGGCAAACTCCAAGTGGGCTGTCATGTGCCCTTTACTATTCCAAGATGGCGTAGCAGTGCGGTCGCGTTCTTTGTTGTGTGTCTGTGTAAATAGCCTGTTTTTTTTGTATTTTTCGTACATATTTTCCTATCATACTTTTCATCCTTCTACAACATATACTTTCCTGCAACCCACCTCACTCAATGTGGAACGGATTCTATTATTGACTTACCTTTATCTGGAATCTCCAGTTGAAACTAGCTAGCCAAATAACTAGCTACTTGCTATTAGCCATCGTTAGCGGTTTTCACCCAGAACATCGGATTCTACTTCCGGAATAACTGATTCACTGGACATTAACACCGGATCGCAACTAGCTAGCCGCAACAGATTGGATGTTGCTGTTTGGCTGATCACCACTGCCCCAGAAGCAAGCACCAGTTAGCCGTGAGCTAGCCTCAAGCCAGGCCCATATCCCGGCTATCTACCTGTCTGTCTACTGGACGGGAGTAGCCAGCTAACTAGCTACTTGCTATTAGCCACCATCAGCAGTTTTTCACCATTGTCTGTGGCCTGCACTACCTCTAGCCTGGACTATTATCAGCCAGTCTGCACTGTCTGCACAGCGTGTTATCGACCCAGAACATCGGTTTTTCTGCCTGAATCACTGGACTTTTAACACCAGATCATCGCAGCTAGCTGCAACCAAATGGACGTTGTTGTGGGTAATCAGCCTTGAGCTAGCCTAAAGCCCATCACCCAGCTATCTGCCTCTCTGTCAACCGGACGGGATCTCCTAATGTTTACATGGATCCAACACGACTGGTCTGCCGACGAAATCAGCTCTGCTGAAATCGTCTGATGTGGTTACAGCAGGCTTCCCATTACGACGTCGACCACGAAGACCCATCTGCTAGCCCTGGCCTGCTAGCACACGCTAGCCGTGGCCTCTTGCTCGCCAGTGCTATAGCATCCTCCGAACTACCTCCGAACTCTCCTATTGCTGTTCACTGGACCTTATGATAACTCAGCTATACAGCTGATGTCTGCTGGACTGTTCCTTTTTACGGTACCACATCCTGTTTATGTTTAGCCTCAGCCCAAACCTTGTTGCCATTACCAGCTGTTGTCTTAGCTCTCTCGAATAACACCTGTGATTGCTTTATGCCTCTCTCCCATGTCAATATGCCTTGCTTATTGCTGTTTCGGTTATTTCTTATTGTACTATTTCACTGTAGATCCCCCAACCCAGCTCAACCTACCTTAGATAGCTCCTTTGTCCCACCCCCCATACACGCGGACACCGACTCAATCGGTGCCTCCAGTGATGCTATCTCTTTCATCGTTACCCAACGCTTAGGTTTACCTCCACTGTACTCATATCCTTCCATATCCTTGTCTGTACATAATGCCCTGAATCCATTCTACAACGCACGGAAATCTGCCCCTTTTTTTCCTCTGTACTCAACGCACTAGAAGACCAGTACTTAAAGCCTTTAGCCGTATTCTTATTCTACTCCTCCTCTGTTCCTCTGGTGATGTAGAGGTTAACCCAGGCCCTGTAGCCCCCAGTATCACTCCTACTCCCCAGGCGTTATCATTTGTTGACTTCTGTAACCGTAAAAGCCTTGGCTTCTTGCATGTTAACATCCAAAGCCTCCTCCCGAAGTTTGAGTTATTCACTGCGTTAGCACACTCCGCCAACCCTGATGTTCTAGCAGTGTCTGAATCCTGGCTTAGGAAGGCCACCAGAAATGTCCATCTCCAACTACAACATTTTCCGTCTCGATAGAACTGCCAAAGGGGGTGGGGTTGCAATCTACTGTAGAGAGAGCCTGCAGAGCTCTATCGTACTATCCAGTTCTGTGCCCAAACAGTTTGAGCTTCTACTTCTAAAAATCAACCTTTCCAGAAATAAGTCTCTCACTGTTGCCGCTTGCTACAGACCCCCCTCAGCCCAGAGCTGTGCCCTGGACACCATATGGGAACTGATCGACCCCCATCTATCCTCAGAGTTCGTACTGCTTGGTGACCGAACTGGGATATGCTTAACACCCCAGCCAACCTACAATCTACACTAGATGCCCTTAATCTCACACAAATTATCAACGAACCTACCAGGCACAACCCCAAATCTGTAAACATGGGCACCCTCATAGATATCATCCTGACAAATATATCCTCTAAATAGACCTCCGCTGTCTTCAACCAGGATCTTATTGCCTGCGTCCGTAATGGGTCCGCGGTCAAACGACCACTCCTCATCACTGTAAAACGCTCCCTAAAACACTTCAGCGAGCAGGCCTTTCTAAATGACCTGGCCCGGGTATCCTGGATGGATATTGACCTCATTCCGTCAGTAGAGGATGCCTGGTTGTTCTTTAAAAGTGCTTTCCTCTCAATCTTAAATAAGCATGCCCCATTCAAAAATTTCTCCTCAGACTTGACTGCCCTTGACCAGCACAAAAACATCCTGTGGCGTACTGCATTAGCATCGAACAGCCCCCGCGATATGCAACTTTTTAGGGAAGTCAGGAACCAATATACACAATCAGTTAGGAAAGCAAAGGCTAGCTTTTTCAAACAGAAATGTGCATCCTGTAGCACTAACTCCAAAAAGTTTTGGGACACTGTAAAGTCAATGGAAAATAAGCGCACCTCCTCCCAACTGCCCACTGCACTGAGGCTAGGAAACACTGTCACCACAGATAAATCTACAATAATCGAGAATTTCAACAAGCATTTTGCTACGGCTGGCCATGCTTTCCACCTGGCTACCACTACCCCGGACCCCAGCTCTGCACCCTCCGCTGCAAAAATCTGGACCCCTACAAATCAGCTGGGCCAGACAATCTGGACCTTTTCTTTCTAAAATTAGCCGCCGAAATTGTCACAACCCCTATTACTAGCCTGTTCAACCTCTCTTTCGTAACGTCTGAGATCCCCAGAGATTGGAAAGCAGCCGCGGTCATCCCCCTCTTCAAAGGGGGTGACACTCTAGATCCAAACTGTTACACACCTATATCCATCCTGCCCTGCCTTTCGAAAGTATTTGAAAGCCAAGTTAACAAACAGATCACCGTCCATTTCGAATCCCACCGTACCTTCTCCGCTATGCAATCCGGTTTCCGAGCTGGACATGGGTGCACCTCAGCCACGCTCAAGGTGGAATGGGGGTGCCACAGGGTTCAATTCTCGGGCCGACTCTATTCTCTGTGTATATCAATGATGTCCTTCTTGCTGCTGGTGACGCTCGGATCCACCTCTATGCGCACGACACCATTTTGTATACATCTGGCCCTTCATTGGACACTATGTTAACAAACCTCCAAACGAGCTTCAACGCCATACAACCCTCCTTCCGTAGCCTCCAACTGCTCTTAAACACTAGTAATACTAAATGCATGCTCTTCAACCGAACGCTGCTTGCACCCGCCCACCCGACTAGAATCATTACTCTCGGCGGGTCTGACCTAGAGTATGTGGACAACTACAAATACCTAGGTGTATGGTTAGACTGTAAACTATCCTTCCAGACTCACATTAAGCATCTCCATTCAAAAGTTAGATCTAGAATCGGCTTCCTATTTCGCAACAAAGCCTCCTTCACTCATGCTGCCAAACATGCCCTCGTAAAACGGACTATCCTACCGATCCTTGACTTTGGCGATGTCATTTACAAATCAGCCTCCAACACTCTACTCAGCAAATTGGATGTAGTCTATCACAGTGCCATCCGTTTTGTCACCAAAGCCCCATATACTACCCAACATTGTGACCTGTACGCTCTTGTTGGCTGGCCCTCACTACATATTCGTCGCCAAACCCACTGGCTCCAGGTCATCTATAAATCACTGCTAGGCAAATCCCCATCTTATCTTAGCTCACTGGTCACCATAGCAACACCCACCCGTAGTCTGCGCTCCAGCAGGTATATCTCACTGGTCATCCCCAAACCCAACACCTCCTTTGGCCGCCATTCCTTCCAGTTCTCTGCTGCCAATGACTAGAACGACCTGCAAAAATCTCTGAAGCTGGAGACATATCTCCCTTACTAACTTTAAGTGTCAGTTGTCAGAGCAGCTTACCGATCACTGCACCTGTACACAGCCATTCTGAAATTAGCCCACCCAACTACCTCATCCCCATATTGTTATTTATTTTGCTAATTTGCACCCCAGTATCTCTATTTGCACATCATCTTTTGCACATCTATCATTCCAGTGTTAATACGAAGTTGTAACTATTTTGCACTATGGCCTATTTATTGCCTTATCTCCATAACTTACTACATTTGCACACACTGTATATATATTTTCTGTTGTATTTTTGACTTTGTTTTGTTTACCCCATATGTAACTCTGTGTTGTTGTTTTTATCGCACTGCTTTGCTTTATCTTGGCCAGGTCGCAGTTGTAAATGAGAACTTGTTCTCAACTGGCTTACCTGGTTAAATAAAATTACTGAGGAGTGGCTTCCGTCTGGCCACTCTACCATAATGGCCTGATTGTTGGAGTGCTGCAGAGATGGTTGTCCTTTTGGAAGTTTCTCCTATCTCTACAGAGGAACTCTGGAGCTCTGTCAGAGTGACCATCGGCTTCTTGGTCACCTTCTTGACTAACGTCCTTCACCCCCGATTGCTCACTTTGGCCAGGCGGCCAGCTCTAGGAAGAGACTTGGTGGTGTGTGTGTATGTACAGTGAGGGAAAAAAGTATTTGATCCCCTGCTGATTTTTTTACATTTGCCCACTGACAAAGACATGATCAGTCTATAATTTTAATGGTAGGTTTTTTGAACAGTGAGAGACAGAATAAAAAAAAATTTTTAATCCAGAAAAACTAATGTCAAAAATTGTATAAATGTATTTGCATTTTAATGAGGGAAATAAGTATTTGACCCCTCTGCAAAACATGACTTAGTACTTGGTGGCAAAACCCTTGTTGGCAATCCCAGAGGTCAGACATTTCTTGTAGTTGGCCACCAGGTTTGCACACATCTCAGGAGGGATTTTGTCCCAGTCCTCTTTGTAGATCTTCTCCAAGTCATTAAGGTTTTGAGGCTGACGTTTGGCAACTCGAACCTTCAGCTCCCTCCACAGATTTTCTATGGGATTAAGGTCTGGAAACTGGCTAGGCCACTCCAGGACCTTGATGTGCTTCTTCTTGAGCTACTCCTTTGTTGCCTTGGCTGTGTGTTTTGGGTCAATGTCATGCTGGAATACCCATCCACGACCCATTTTCAATGCCCTGGCTGAGGGAAGGAGGTTCTCACCCAAGATTTGACAGTACATGGCCCCGTCCATCGTCTCTTTGATGCGGTGAAGTTGTCCTGTCCCCTTAGCAGAAAAACACCCCCAAAGCATAATGTTTTCACCTCCGTGTTTGACGGTGGGGATGGTGTTCTTGGGGTCATAGGTGTCGTAGAAATATTTGACTTAAAAATAGTCAATTCAAAAATATCTCTCAATACATAGGAGCTTGTGAATCTAAGAATTAGACTTTATTATTTGCATAACAAAGCCGAGCTTGCTCCATGGAGCAACAACTGTCTCTCTTTGGCTTAGAGCTCCCTTTTATACACACAAATGCATAATCATGTTACATAGCATATACAGTCCCTCCCCTTAGGGCAAATGATAACTTATTTTGTGCCACTCTACCCTTCTCTTTCAACGTCCAGATGTCACATGTGGTTTACTCCAAAAGGTCATGGGCGCTTTTCCATAGGAAGCCTCTTCCCTAATCTCATTATATTGGTAGCAGACCCTTTCCCTAATCTCATTATATTGGTAGCAGACCCTTTCTTTACAAATAATACACGTACATACATTAAGGCATTTATAATTTACCACCCTCCCTGGCCCTTGAGATTGTGTGCATGTGGCCATGTGTCAGGTCATAGGGTCATAAGCAAAACAAATGATAACACTAGGTCCATTGTTACTCCAATCTCCACACAGCCATCACATGTCATTGACATACCCAGACCAGCTGCAGGGAGTTTATGAAAAACACATAAATGTCTCTGCTCTGTATTAACCCTTCAACTGGTTCTCAATCCATAAACATTTTAAGGCATATAGGTGTTTAATTCTACAACATATGTACTTGAAAATCATCCATATAGGCAGCATTCCTCCTCCTCCAAACACGGCGAGTTGAGTTGATGCCAAAGAGTTCGATTTTGGTCTCATCTGACCACAACACTTTCACCCAGTTCTCCTTTGAATCATTCAGATGTTCATTCAGATGTTCATTGGCAAACTTCAGACGGGCCTGTATATGTGCTTTCTTGAGCAGGGGGACCTTGCGGGCGCTGCAGGATTTCAGTCCTTCACGGCGTAGTGTGTTACCAATTGTGTTCTTGGTGACTATGGTCCCAGCTGCCTTGAGATCATTGACAAGATCCTCCCGTGTAGTTCTGGGCTGATTCCTCACCGTTCTTATGATCATTGCAACTCCACGAGGTGAGATCTTGCATGGAGCCCCAGGCCGAGGGAGATTGACAGGTCTTTTGTGTTTCTTCCATTTGCGAATAATTGCACCAACTGTTGTCACCTTCTCACCAAGCTGCTTGGCGATGGTCTTCTAGCCCATTCCAGCCTTGTGTAGCGCTACAATCTTGTCCCTGACATCCTTGGAGAGCTCTTTGGTCTTGGCCATGGTGGAGAGTTTGGAATCTGATTGATTGCAAAAGGTGGCTTTTATACAGGTAACAAGCTGAGATTAGGAGCATTCCCTTTAAGAGTGTGCTCCTAATCTCAGTTTGTTACCAGTATAAAAGACACCTGGGAGCCAGACATCTTTCTGATTGAGAGGGGGTCAAATACTTATTTCCCTCATTTTCTTATCTATCTAAAAAATACTATGGTAGTGGGGGAACAGGAAGTTCCGCCATTCGTCAGAATAAAGAAAGCGCCAGAACTGCGATGTCAAGAAGATAACTTTTGTGTCCGTTTCAATTCATTACTACAGGTATGTAATAGCACGGTTAAACTTTCCAATGTCGAAAGAACATGCATACAGTGGGGGAAAAAAAGTATTTAGTCAGCCACCAATTGTGCAAGTTCTCCCACTTAAAAAGATGAGGCCTGTAATTTTCATCATAGGTACACGTCAACTATGACAGACAAAATGAGAAAAAATTTTCTCCTGAAAATCACATTGTAGAATTTTTTGATGAATTTGTTTGCAAATTATGGTGGAAAATAAGTATTTGGTCAATAACAAAAGTTTCTCAATACTTTGTATATACCCTTTGTTGGCAATGACACAGGTCAAACGTTTTCTGTAAGTCTTCACAAGGTTTTCACACACTGTTGCTGGTATTTTAGCCCATTCCTCCATGCAGATCTCCTCTAGAGCAGTGATGTTTTGGGGGTGTCGCTGGGCAACACAGACTTTTAACTCCCTCCAAAGATTTTCTATGGGGTTGAGATCTGGAGACTGGCTAGGCCACTCCAGGACCTTGAAATGCTTCTTACGAAGCCACTCCTTCGTTGCCCGGGTGGTGTGTTTGGGATCATTTTCATGCTGAAAGACCCAGCCACGTTTAATCTTCAATGCCCTTGCTGATGGAAGGAGGTTTTCACTCAAAATCTCACGATACATGGCCCCATTCATTCTTTCCTTTACACGGATCAGTCGTCCTGGTCCCTTTGCAGAAAAACAGCCCCAAAGCATGATGTTTCCACCCCCATGCTTCACAGTAGGTATGTTGTTCTTTGGATGCAACTCAGCATTCTTTGTCCTCCAAACACGACGAGTTGAGTTTTTACCAAAAAGTTATATTTTGGTTTCATCTGACCATATGACATTCTCCCAATCATCTTCTGGATCATCCAAATACACTCTAGCAAACTTCAGACGGGCCTGGACTTGTTCTGGTTTAAGCAGGGGGACACGTCTGGCACTGCAGGATTTGAGTCCCTGGCGGCGTAGTGTGTTACTGATGGTAGGCTTTGTTACTTTGGTCCCAGCTCTCTGCAGGTCATTCACTAGGTCCCCCCGTGTGGTTCTGGGATTTTTGCTCACTGTTCTTGTGATCATTTTGACCCCACGGGGTGAGATCTTGCATGGAGCCCCAGATCGAGGGAGATTATCAGTGGTCTTGTATGTCTTCCATTTCCTAATAATTGCTCCCACAGTTGATTTCTTCAAACCAAGCTGCTTACCTATTGCAGATTCAGTCTTCCCAGCCTGGTGCAGGTCTACAATTTTGTTTCTGGTGTCCTTTGACAGCTCTTTGGTCTTGGCCATAGTGGAGTTTGGAGTGTGACTGTTTGAGGTTGTGGACAGGTGTCTTTTACACTGATAACAAGTTCAAACAGGTGCCATTAATTCAGGTAACGAGTGGAGGACAGAGGAGCCTCTTAAATAAGTTACAGGTCTGTCTCCTGAGTGGTGCAGTGGTCTAAGGCACTGCATCGCAGTGCTAACTGTGCCACTAGAGATCCTGGTTCGAATCCAGGCTCTGTCGCAGCCGGCCGCGACCGGGAGACTCATGGGCGGCGCACAATTGGCCCAGCGTCGTCCAGGGTAGGGGAGGGAATGGCCGGCAGGGATGTAGCTCAGTTGACAGAGCATGGCGTTTGCAACGCCAGGGTTGTGGGTTCGATTCCCACGGGGGCCAGTATAAAAAAAATATGTATTCACTAACTGTAAGTCGCTCTGGATAAGAGCGTCTGCTAAATGACGTAAATGTAAATGTAAATGTCTGTGAGAGCCAGAAATCTTGCTTGTTTGTAGGTGACCAAATACTTATTTTCCACCATAATTTGCAAATAAATTCATAAAAAATCCTACAATGTGATTTTCTGGAAAATGTTCTCAATTTGTCTGTCATAGTTGACGTGTACCTATGATGCAAATTGGTGGCTGACTAAATACTTTTTTTCCCCACTGTACCATGCTAGGTAACAAATTCATTAAGATATTACCACGTTTGGTGAAGGTTGCTATGTGTTGTTTTTGTTTCAAACCGAGTGAAGAACGTGATAACTATTTTACAAGTCACATAGCTAGAGACTTTGGGTTTTTCTGAGTGGATGTACATCATTTTGTCAAGGTAATTTCATAAATAATTTATTTATTTGAGATTTCTGAGTTCATTTTGCATGTTATTGGTTTTTTGTCAAAATTCACGAGCTTGTAAAATGCCGGCGCCCTTTCGGTCAGCGTCAACGGACTACAGTGCGGACAGTGCGGGTCCATCAGAGAGCGACAATTTCACGGTTGCACTACTGTTTTGAAACTTAATATAATGATTATCGGTTTTCTACATGTGTAGAACTATTCAGACACATTCCGTTGTTTCTGTCTACCTATAAATGTTAATGGTGTGAACAGGAAATACAATTGCTTTTAACGCCCTTCTCCCCCGATTGCTCACTTCGGCCAGCTCTAGGAAGAGTCTTGGGGTGTGTGTGTGTGTGTGTGTATGTATGTATATATATATATATATACACACACACAGAGATATAGATATATATCAGTTGAAGTCGGAAGTTTAGTCATTAAAACTTGTTTTTCAACCACTCCACAAAGTTCTTGTTAACAAACTATAGTTTTGGCAAGTAATGACAAGTAATTTTTCCAACAATTGTTTACAGACAGATTATTTCACTTATAATTCACTGTATCACAATTCCAGTGGGTCAGAAGTTTACATTCACTAAGTTGACTGTGCCTTTAAACAGCTTGGAAAATTCCAGGAAATGATGTCATGGCTTTAGAAGCTTCTGATATTCTAATTGACATCATTTGAGTCAATTGGAGATGTACCTCTGAATATATTTCAAGGCCTACCTTCAAACTCAGTGCCTCTTTGCTTGACCATGGGAAAATCAAAATAAATCAGCCAAGACCTCAGGAAAAAAATGGTAGACATCCACAAGTCTGGTTCATCCTTGGGAGCAATTTTCAAATGCCTGAAGGTACCACGTTCATCTGTACAAACAATAGTATGCAAGTATAAACTCCATGGTGTCACGATCGTCTAAGGAGGAGGACCAAGGCGCAGCGTTGAGGGTGAACATATTTATTTAACGAATGATCAAAACAACAGACGATAACGTGATGTCTACGGTTTTACACAAACCAAATACGAACAAAAACCCACAACCACAAAGGGAAAGACACAGTTTAAATATGGCTCCCAATCAGAGACACCCAGCACCAGCTGACACTCGTTGCCTCTGATTGGGAGTCACTCAGGCCAACATAGAAATACAAACATAGAACTACACACCCTGGCTCAACATAACAGTGTCCCCAGAGCCAGGGCGTGACAGTACCCCCCCTAAAGGTGCGGACTCCGACCGCGCCAACTAAATACCACAGGGGAGGGACCGGGTGGGCACTCCGCCTTGGCGGCGGATCCGGCTCCGGGCCTGATCCCCACTCCCTCTCCAACCCCCCAAAGTACCCCTGGTCCGGTCTGGCCCCGCTGGCCGGAGCTGGACTGCACACTGGAGGAGCGGATTGCTCTAGCTCCGGCGTGAAGCCTCTGACCGGTGCCGGACCAGCCACCGGTGGAACAGGCACGGGCCGTGCCGGACTGACGACGCACACCACTGGCTTGGTGTGGGGAGTAGGAGCGGGCCGAGCCGGGCTGACGAAGCGCACCCCTGACTTTGTGCGGGGAGCAGGAACGGGCCGAGCCGGGCTGACGACGCACACCACTGGCTTGGTGTGGGGAGCAGGAACGGGCCGAGCCGGGCTGTCGAAGCGCACCCCTGTCTTGGTGCGGGAAGCAGGAACGAGCCGGGCTGTCGAAGCGCACCCCTGACTTGGTGCGGGGAGCTGGAACGGGCCGAGCCGGGCTGACGACGCACACCACTGGCTTGGTGTGGGGAGCAGGAACGGGCCGAGCCGGGCTGACGACGCACACCACTGGCTTGGTGTGGGGAGCAGGAGCGAGCCGGGCTGTCGAAGCGCACCCCTGACTTGGTGCGGGGAGCAGGAACAGGCCGGACCGTACTGGGAACACACACCACTGGCCCTACGTGGGGATCAGGAACAGGCCGGACCGGACTGGCAACACACGCCAGTACCTCTCGCCGTGCCTCTACATCCTCCTTCCCCCTGGTGACCAGTGACTCCCGTAACCTGGCGGCCTCCTGCTGCCCCGTCGTCCACGGCGTTAGCCCCCCCCTAAAAAATGTATGGGCTTCACTCCTACCCGTGGCCAAGGCCTCCATCCCTCTTGCCAGACTCGCACTCATCTCCTCCCAAGTCCATCCTCTCTCCTCGTCACGCTGCTTGATCCAGTCGAGGTGGGTTTTTCTGTCACGATCGTCTGAGGAGGACCAAGGCGCAGCCTTGAGGGTGAACATATTTATTTAACGAATGATCAAAACAACAGACGATAACGTGATGTCTACGGTTTTACACAAACCAAATACGAACAAAAACCCACAACCACAAAGGGAAAGACACAGTTTAAATATGGCTCCCAATCAGAGACACCCAGCACCAGCTGACACTCGTTGCCTCTGATTGGAAGTCACTCAGGCCAACATAGAAATACAAACATAGAACTACACACCCTGGCTCAACATAAGTGTCCCCAGAGCCAGGGCGTGACACATGGGACCACACAGCCGTCATACCGTTCAGGAAGGAGACCCGTTCTGTCTCCTAGAGATGAACATACTTTGGTGCGAAAAGTGCACATCAATCCCAGAACAACAACAAAGGACCTTGTGAAGATGCTGGAGGAAACAGGTACAAAAGTATCTATATCCACAGTAAACCGTGTCCTATATCGACATAACCTGAAAGCCCACTCAGCAAGGAAGAAGCAACTGCTCCAAAACCACCATAAAAAAGCCAGACTATGGTTTGCAACTGCACGTGGGGACAAATATCGTACTTTTTGGAGAAATGTCCTCTGGTCTGATGAAACAAAAATATAACTGTTTGGCCATAATGACCATCGTTATGTTTGGAGGAAAAAGGGGGATGCTTGCAAGCCGAAGAACTCCATGCCAACCGCGAAGCACAGGGGTGGCAGCATCATGCTGTGGGGGTGCTTTGCTTCAGGAGGGACTGGTGCACTTCACAAAATAGATGGCATCATGAGGAAGGAAAATTTTATATGGATATATTAAAGCAACATCTCAAGATATCAGTCAGCAAGATAAAGCTTGGTCGCAAATGGGTCTTCCAAATGGACAATGACCCCAAGCATACTTCCAAAGTTGTAGCAAAATGGCTTAAGGACAACAAAGTCAAGGTATTGGAGTGGCCATCACAAAGCCCTGACCTCAATCCTATAGAAAATGTGTGGGCAGAACTGAAAAAGCATGTGCGAGCAAGGAGTCCTACAAACCTGACTCAGTTACACCAGCTCTTTCAGGAGGAATGGGCCAAAATTCACCCAACTTATTGTGGGAAGCTTGTGGAAGGCTACCCGACACGTTTACCCAAGTTAAACAATTTAAAGGCAATGCTAACAAATACGAATTGAGTGTATGTAAACATCTGACCCACTGGGAACCCACACAGAATAATTCTCTCTACTATTATTCTGACATTTCCCATTCTTAAAATAAAGTGGTGATCCTAACTGACGTAAGACTGGGAATTTTTACAAAGATTAAATGTCAGGAATTGTGTAATACTGAGTTTAAATGTATTTGGCTAAGGTGTATGTACACTTCCGACTTCAACTGTACATTGTGTAGTGTGTACTTTGTAATGTTAATTATTTGTTGTCAATTCTTAGCTACCTGATCTATTAAAATGAGATCAGTGTTTGACTTGGACAGAAGCTCAACAGAGCTGAATATCAGCACCTGAAATGTCTACTGCTTGAGCTCATGTTCCTCTTATAGAATATTAGCTCAAAGGTATTGTGGGGCTCCTGCACCTAAATATATACCGTACCGGCACCCAAAATTAGTACTTTTTCAGTCAAACACTGAATTAGATGATTGAAAAATACAAAATATTTTTAGAGAATAAAGAATGTCCCTGAATTGTCAAGACAATATATTTTGTTTCCGTTTCTCTTTATTACTACTTGCCAACTCAGGTATAAGTCCGGTAACATTAACAGTGAGGACAAACCCAGCCTGCCTCTCTCCTTCCACGCTGAGTCCAAACCTACGGTCAGTGGATCCTGATTGTGACAGTGGAGCCCAGTTTGCACTGCAGGATCCAGAGATGGCATCAGTGAAGCTGGAAGACTGCAGTCAAACACTGGAGCTGAATGTCAACATTAAAGATGAAGAAGAGGAGGAGAAGATTGGGAAATCTGTTTCTCATGGTAAGAGCAGATTCTATCTAACTAAGTTTGTGTTATTCATTCCAACATCCCAACGTGCATGAAAAGTTGTTTCATGATGAACTGTTTCAATGAGAAGGTAGATATTATTTCATGCTACAGACCCTTGCATGGTTTGACACCAGTATTGCCAGCATGTGTTTTATTCACTGGGCTATCTGGAGTGATCAGAGAGTAGACTAAAGAAGTGAAGTAGACAAACTGCCAGTGTTTTAAAGTTCTATTAAATGAGTCTGTGTAGTTACTAACCCTTGTGATAGTGAGTGGAGGATGATATGGCTCATAATTTGCATGACTTTTGCCCCTTTTTAGCTTTCGACTCTTACCAACTTTTAGAATAGTTTCCCCCCCTTTTTGTATTGTACAGCCTACTGATATGAAACCACTACTAAAGGACACCAATAAGAAGAAGATACTTTTTTGGGCAAAAAAACACGAGCAATGGACATT
>NW_025537848.1:0-26578 GCF_020615455.1 Coregonus clupeaformis | reverse complement strand
TAGGCCTGGCTCGAAGTCGGCATTGTCACGGTTTCGGCCGAGGCTGCCTCTCTCCCTTGTTCGGGCAGGCTTCGGCGTTCGTCGTCTCCGGAATTCTAGCTGCCACCGATAGATATTTCATGTTCGTTTGCTTTTGTCTGTTTGTTTCTACACCTGTTTCTGTTTTGTAGTAATTAGTGTCCTATAAGTTTCTCGTTGTGTTTGTCTTGTGTTGTGTATGATTGTTACCGTCAGTTTGTGTCTTGCTCGGTTGAGCGTAATTTCTCCACTGTTGCTGGAGCTTACTTTGCACTTGTGTGTGCACTCATTCATTTTTGTCGCACCTGTTTGTGCGCATTGTCTTTTCGCCTTCGTGCGTATTTTGCTGTCGGGCTTATTTTGTCCTGTTGCCTGTGTTTAGGCAGTAATACAGCTTTCTGGAATATTCAGTCTGCTTCCTGCGTTTGATTCCTACACAACACCTACAACACGACCTGACAGAATCATACACCCCGAGTATGGAATCAGCAGGAGCCGAAGCAGCCCATACGAGACTGGAAGCCCAGGTTCGGGACCAGCAAGAGCAGCTCCTGCAGATGGGGGCCGCCCTGCAGGAGGTGATGACCACAATCCGAGGCTGGGGTCCGCCTCCACCGCCAGCCGCCCTGCCAGCACCATCGGCCAGCCCACCCAGTCCAGCGCCGGAACCTCGCGGAGTCCGACTATCTCTCCCGAGGTCCTACGACGGGACCGCAGCTGGGTGTCAGGGATTCCTGCTCCAGGTAGAGCTGTACCTGGCCACAGTACATCCGGCACCTTCAGGGCATGAGAGCGTGTCCGCCCTGATCTCCTGCCTGGCCGGAAAAGCGTTGGAGTGGGCCAACGCGGAGTGGAGGAAGATCGACGCCACGACGATTACGTACACCGAGTTCTCCCGCCGCTTCAGGGCGGTGTTCGACCATCCCCCGGAGGGGAAAGCGGCGGGGGAGCGTCTGGTCTTCCTCAGGCAGGGGAGGAGGAGTGCCCAGGAATTCGCACTCGAATTCCGTACTCTAGCGGCAGATGCAGGGTGGAATGAGCGGGCCCTCGTCGATCTATACCGATGTAGCCTCAGAGAGGACGTCCGTCGGGAGCTGGCCTGTAGGGACACCAGTCTCACTTTCGACCAGCTGGTCGACATGTCAATCAGGTTAGATAACCTATTGGCCACCCGCGGACGTCCTGAGGGGGGTCCGTCCATTTCATCCTCCAGCGCATCCGAGCCGTGTCCTATGGAGCTCGGGGGCGCTGGCGCTAGAGATAGGAGGAGTCGGCAGACTAGGGGGTCCATCCACTGCACCAACTGTGGTCGGGGAGGACACACCGCGGCTAGGTGCTGGGGATGGCCTCCTAGGGGAGATGACGACAGGTCCCGCACTGGGGATTCCCTCCAGGTGAGTAGGCGCCCCACTCACCCAGAGCTCACTGTTGCCCATTTTTGTATACCTGTCAGTTTTCCACAGGTAGCACCTCATTCCCAGCATAAGGCGCTGGTAGATTCAGGCGCGGCTGGGAATTTTATTGATAGAAAGTTTTGTTTAAGGTTAGGGATTCCCCGTATTCCTGTTGACGTCCCTTTTCCCGTTCATGCCCTAGATAGTCGTCTGTTGGGGACGGGCTTGATCAGGGAGGTCACGGCGCCACTTAGGATGTGTGCGCAGGGAGTCATCAGGGAGATGATTCAGCTGTTCCTGATTGACTCTCCTGCGTATCCGGTGGTGCTGGGCCTGCCTTGGTTGAGTACCCATAACCCCGCTATTTCGTGGCAGGAGAGGGCTCTGATGGAGTGGTCTGCTCAGTGTGTGGGTAGATGTTTGGGCGTTTCCGTAGGGGCTACCTCGGTGGAGAGTCCAAACCAGGTGCCCGCATTGCACATTCCACCTGAGTATGGGGATTTGGCTATTGCGTTTAGTAAGGCGAGGGCGACGCAGTTGCCACCCCATAGGCAGGGGGATTGTGCGATAGACCTTCAGGCAGGAGCTGCGCTCCCACGGAGTCATGTGTATCCTCTGTCTCAGGAGGAGAAGAAAGCTATGGAGATTTACATAGAAGAATCACTGAGACAAGGATACATACGGCCGTCCACTTCCCCCGCGTCCTCGAGTTTCTTTTTCGTGAAGAAGAAGGATGGTGGTTTGCGTCCGTGCATCGATTACCGTGGTCTCAATCAGATTACGGTGAAGTATAGTTATCCACTCCCGCTGATTGCGACCATGACTGAGTCGTTGCATGGGGCGCGTTTCTTCACGAAATTAGATCTCAGGAGCGCGTACAACTTGGTGCGCATCAGGAAGGATGATGAATGGAAAACAGCCTTTAGTACCACCTCGGGCCATTACGAGTATCTAGTCATGCCATACGGGTTGATGAATGCTCCGTCGGTTTTCCAATCATTCGTGGATGAGATCTTCAGGGACATGCAGGGACAGGGAGTCGTTGTGTACATAGATGACATTCTCGTGTACTCACCTACCCGTGTCGAGCATGTGGCCCTGGTGCGCAGGGTGTTGCGGAGGCTGGTGGAGCACGACCTGTATGTGAAGGCAGAGAAGTGTCTGTTTTCCAGGAGTCGATTTCCTTTTTTGGGGGTATCAGTTGTCAGCTTCAGGGGTGAAGATGGAGGTAGACCGAGTGTCAGCCGTGCGTAATTGGCAAACACCAACCACTGTGAAAGAGGTGCAGCAGTTTTTGGGGTTTGCAATTACTACCGGAGGTTTATCCGGGGGTTTTGGGCAGGTGGCAGCTCCCATCACGTCTCTCTTGAAGGGGGGCCCGGTGCGTCTGCAGTGGTCAGTCGAGGCGGACAGGGCGTTTGGGAGGCTGAAGGACCTGTTTACCTCGGCTCCGGTGCTGGCGCATCCGGATCCCTCTTTACCATTTCAGGTAGAGGTGGACGCGTCTGAGGCCGGTATTGGCGCCCGTGCTTTCACAACGGTCAGGCGCGCCACCTAAACTCCGCCCCTGTGCCTTCTATTCCAAGAAGCTCAGCCCGGCGGAGCGAAATTATGACGTAGGGGACAGGGAGCTGTTAGCTGTGGTACAGGCCCTTAAGGTGTGGAGGCACTGGCTTGAGGGGGCTCAACACCCTTTCCTCATTTTGACGGACCACCGTAACCTGGAGTACATCCGGGCAGCGAGGAGGCTGAACCTCGGCAGGCTAGATGGAGTATGTTTTTGACCCGTTTCTCTTTTAAGATCACCTACATCCCTGGGTCACAAAACGGTAAGGCAGATGCGCTGTCTCGGCGGTATGACGGGGAGGAGAGGTCCGTGGAGCCCACTCCCATACTGCCGGAGTCGTGTCTAGTGGCACCGGTGGTGTGGGAGCTCGATTCTGAGCTCGAGCGGGCATTACGCACCCGACCCTAGTCCACCACAATGCCCGGAGGGCCGGAGGTATGTTCCGCTCGAGTGTCGGGATCGATTGATCTATTGGGCTCACACGTCACCCTCCTCTGGACACCCGGGTATCGGCCGGACAGTGCACTGTCTTAGTGCCAAATATTGGTGGCCCACGTTGGCCAGGGATGTGAGGGTTTATGTTTCCTCCTGCTCGGTGTGCGCCCAGTGTAAGGCGCCTAGACATCTGCCTAGGGGTAAGTTACTGCCCCTGCCCGTTCCACAACGACCATGGTCCCACCTCTCGGTGGATTTTATAACTGACCTTCCCCTCTCTCAAGGGAATACTACCATCCTGGTCGTTGTGGACCGGTTCTCTAAGGCCTGTCGTTTGCTCCCCATGCCGGGTCTTCCTACTGCCCTACAAACCGCCGAGGCACTATTCACCCATGTGTTCCGGCACTACGGGGTGCCCGAGGACATTGTGGCTGACCGAGGTCCCCAATTCACCTCCAGAGTCTGGAGAGCTTTTATGGAGCGGTTGGGGGTCTCGGTGAGCCTCACCTCGGGTTACCACCCGGAGAGTAATGGGCAGGTGGAACGCGTTAACCAGGATGTGGGTAGGTTTCTCAGAACATACTGCCGGGATCGGCCGGAGGAGTGGGCGAGATATGTGCCCTGGGCCGAGATGGCACAGAACTCTCTCCGCCACTCCTCCACCCAACTAACCCCTTTTCAGTGTGTTTTAGGGTACCAGCCGGTTCTGGCACCATGGCATGAGAGCCAGATCGAGGCCCCCGCTGTGGATGAGTGGGTGCGGCGCTCGGAGGAGACGTGGGACGCTGCACACGTCCATCTGCAGCGTGCCATACGTCGACAGAAGACGAGCGCCGACCTACACCGCAGTGAGGGGCCAGTGTACGCACCTGGAGATCGAGTCTGGCTCTCTGCCAGAAACCTGCCCCTCCGCCTGCCCTGTCGGAAACTGGGTCGGCGGTTTGTAGGGCCATTTAAAGTCCTGAGAAGGTTGAACGAGGTATGTTATAGATTACAGTTACCAGTGGAGTATAAGTGTATTAACCCCTCGTTCCATGTGTCCCTTCTCAGGCCGGTGGTAGCGGGCCCACTCCAAGAACATGAGATCTTGGAGACCCCTCCGCCCCCGTTGGACATCGAGGGGGCACCGGCGTACACCGTGAGATCCATCTTGGATTCTAGACGTCGGAGGGGGGTCTTCAGTATCTAGTGGAGTGGGAGGGTACGGTCCGGAGGAGCGGTGCTGGGTGCCGAGGAGAGACATTTTGGACCCGTCGCTCCTGACGGAATTCCATCGGGGGTATCCGACGCGCCCTGCGCCGCGGCCTCCGGGTCGTCCCCAAGGCCGGAGTCGGCGCGCGTCTGGAGCCGCGCGTCAAGGGGGGGGTACTGTCACGGTTTCGGCCGAGGCTGCCTCTCTCCCTTGTTCGGGCAGGCTTCGGCGTTCGTCGTCTCCGGAATTCTAGCTGCCACCGATAGATGTTTCATGTTCGTTTGCTTTTGTCTGTTTGTTTCTACACCTGTTTCTGTTTTGTAGTAATTAGTGTCCTATAAGTTTCTCGTTGTGTTTGTCTTGTGTTGTGTATGATTGTTACCGTCAGTTTGTGTCTTGCTCGGTTGAGCGTAATTTCTCCACTGTTGCTGGAGCTTACTTTGCACTTGTGTGTGCACTCATTCATTTTGTCGCACCTGTTTGTGCGCATTGTCTTTTCGCCTTCGTGCGTATTTTGCTGTCGGGCTTATTTTGTCCTGTTGCCTGTGTTTAGGCAGTAATACAGCTTTCTGGAATATTCAGTCTGCTTCCTGCGTTTGATTCCTACACAACACCTACAACACGACCTGACAGGCATTCCAATTCATCCCAAAGGTGTTCAATGGAGTTGAGGTCAGGGCTCTGTGCAGGCCAGTCAAGTTCTTCCACACTGATCTCGACAAACCATTTCTGTATGGACCTCGCTTTGTGCACGGGGGCATTGTCATGCTGAAACAGGAAAGGGCCTTCCCCAAACTGTTGCCACAAAGTTGGAAGCACAGAATCGTCATTGTATGCTGTAGCACTAAGATTTCACTTCACTGGAACTAAGGGGCCTAGCCCGAACCATGAAAACAGCCCCAGACCTTTATTCCTCCTCCACCAAACTTTACAGTTGGCACTATGCATTCGGGCAGGTAGCGTTCTCCTGGCATCCGCCAAACCCAGATTCGTCCGTCCGACTGCCAGATGGTGAAGCATGATTCATCACTCCAGAGAACGTGTTTCTACTGCTCCAGTCCAATGGCGGCGAGCTTTACACCACTCCAGCCGACACTTGACATCGCTTATGGTGATCGTAGGCTTGTGTGTGGCTGCTTGGCCATGGAAACCCATTTCATGAAGCTCCCGACAAACAGTTATTGTGCTGATGTTGCTTCCAGAGGCAGTTTTGAACTCGGTAGTGAGTGTTGCAACTGAGGACAGACGATCTTTTCACGCTTCAGCCCTCATCGGTCCCGTTCTGTGAGCTTGGGTGGCCTGCCACTTAGCGGCTGAGCCGTTGTTGCTCCTAGACGTTTCCACTTCACAATAACAGCACTTACGGATTACCGGGCCAGCTCTAGCAGGGCAGAAATTTGACCAACTGACTTGATGGACAGGTAACATCCTATCACGGTCCCAAGTTGAAAGTCACTGAGCTCTTCAGTAAGGTCATTCTACTGCCAATGTTTGTCTATGGAGATTGCATGGCGGTGTGCTCGATTTTATACACCTGTCAGTAACGAGTGTGGTTGAAATCACACTACCGGTCAAAAGTTTTAGAACACCTACTCATTCAAGTGTTTTTCTTTATTTTTACTATTTTCTACATTGTAGAATAATAGTGAAGACATCAAAACTATGAAATAACACATATGGAATCATGTAGTAACCAAAAAAGTGTTAAAAAAATCAAAATATATTTTATATTTGAGATTCTTCAAAGTAGCCACCGTTTGCCTTGATGACAGCTTTGCACACTTCCAACCCAAACATATTGGTTTTCAATCTATGTAGTTTTACATCTCCCCTAATATACTTTACCAACTCAGTGGCCTTGTGGTTAGTGTCTGCCCTGAAGTTGGACTGTTCGGACGGAGTTCAATCACTGGCTGAGTCATACCAAAGACTATAAAAACTGGACCCGATGCATCTCTGCTTGGCAGTCAGCATTAAGGAGATAGATTAGGGGTTAGGCCCTGCGATAGACTAGCATCTTTTCCAAGCTGCTTCACACTGCCGAAACAGGAGATAGGCTCCTGCTCCTATGAGGCGTTCCAGCTCGCAGAAGCCAAGGCTTGTGCAACGCTACTTACGACACAGGCAGCGGGTGGCACCTTAATTGGGGAGGACGGGCTCATAGTAATGGCTGTAAAATCCTGGTTTCCATGGGTTTGATACCATTCCAGTCACCCCATTCCAGCAATTATTATGAGCCGTCCTCCCCTCACCAGCCTCCTGTGTAGTATGTGAATGATTACCGTAAGCCTCTTCCTGTCTTGTTACGTATTCCACTCTTTTTCCGGCTGTGACTGTCATGACTCATAAGGATACTGATATTATATTGATGATATCTCTTTAATACATTTAATTTAAGTCTGAAACAGAATGTTTGTTCATGTCCGACCCACTCCTTGGATGACTTCACCAAGTCAGTTAAGGAAGCAGTTTATGGTCAGCAAATTATTTATTGTGATCTCCAGGGCACCATTACAGACATGATCACAATAAGGACATTGTTATTATTTTACGACCACTTACTGGAACACAGTAAGTGACATTGATAAAGGCTGTATTTTAACTCCTAATCTGGCAGTCTGGTCTCATAGACTAGACGTAACATAGTAAACATAAATCCAAGAGTCTCAAATTAGTTTGATATGTTACGTTTGGTATGATTACATAAGACAGAAGGTCACTTAAGGAAAAAAACGAAAGAAGGGTGGTTGGTCGGGGTGGATGAGTGGACGTATAACGTGAATGTCTAGCAACCCAAAGGTTGCGCGTTTGAATCTTATTATGGACAACATTAGCATTTGAGCAACTATTTACTAGTTTTACTAGTTTTTAGCTACTTAGCAACTACTTAGCATGTTAGCTAACCCTTTCCCTAACCTTAACCCTTTAACCTAACTCCTAAACCTAACCCGGCTAACGTTAGCCACCTAGCTAATGTTAGCGTTAGTCCCTTAGTTAACATTAGCGACAACAAATTGGAATTCGTAACATATCATACGTTTTGCAAATTCACAACATATTGTACTAATTGCAATTCGTAACATATCATACAAATTGCAATTCGTAACATATCATAATGATGGACATCCACAAATTAATACGAAAAGTAACATATCATACTAACGGGAGTGTCCCGGATTTACTTTTACTATGTTATGTCTACCCCCAAGTCCAGGTTGAATCTTGAATTTTTCATCTGAAGTATAAACACAAAGCCATAAAGTGTCTAAGTCCAATGCTGTTTCGTCATTCACTGCACGTGAGTCAGTGAAAGCATGCGGGACAGAACAGTATATAAACAGCGTACGAATCTCCACTCATCATTCCATCACTGGCCTACCTGAGGAAGAGTCCCTGAGGAAAACAAGTGATTTACCTACTACAACAGGTAAGAGTCCTACAGCGTCTGTTCCCTAGTGTCGACTCATTCAACTTGGCTTATTTTCGCTCCCTTTCTCAGTTTAGATTTATGTATTTACTGTGGTGATGATGAACTTCTAGCTTGATTTTTATGGTTGTCTTCTGTGGGGAAATATTCTTGTCTAGTGATAGTCTGAAATTATTATGCATCACTCTCCCAAATTGATTCTCCAACACGTGCTCTCCCTTTTCTTCCAGACAACCAGCATCACCATCAACACCACCATGAAGGTTCTGATCATCTTTGCATTACTTTGTGTTGCCCTCTCTGCTAGGGCAGCAGCAGGTAAGACAACAGACATCATCATTCCACATACTCAACAATGTCACTAATACAGCACAGGGTAATTCATTGTTACTGAATAATGACAATGGTTGTGTTTTCCCTTTCAAGTTCCTGTGGAGAGCGATGCTGTGGCGGTAGAAGAGCCAAAAAGTGCCCCAGGTTTGTAGCTCTAATTATGTTTGTATTGAGAGCAGTAATACAGTACTGAATCAACACTTCTCTCAATTCCCACTTGAATGAAAGTCAAATTGATGTCCTTGTTCCGTTTTTCTGCAGAGGAGGCTGTTGAGGTTGAGGCTCCTGCAGCAGCGGAGAAGCTTAGTGACGCCCCAGGTCAGTTCTTCTCTGTGGGCTTTAATCAAGCAGGAGCATCACTGTCTCTTATGTGCCTCATTTCCTGATCAATTACTGATCAATTACAATTTCCTGATCAATTACTGATCAATGATAATTACTTCACATTGGTACAAAACAAAGTAATTAAACTACCGGTCATGTATAAAATACTAGCTATGAAAATAAATATATTGACTCTATATCTCATTGTCGGTGATTTGCTGGTGGCTTTCACAGTGATAGTCTTCTCTCATTACGTGTTTTGGTGTCTTATCAGAAGCTGAGAATGAGGCAGTTGAAGAGGTGGCTGCAGCAGCACTTGAAGCTAAAGGTAGTGACTCGCCATGATGAATGATGTTAAGTTAACGATCACTGGTTCTACTATTGATGCCTGTGTACACTGTGCAATGCATGGTCACAATGAAAGAGTATTTTGGTTTTCCATCAGCAGGGAGGGAAAATACACCAGCATGACTAAATAAATATTCAGATTTTACATTATGAGATCAAACGTTTTACTTCGCCAAGTTCATGCTCCTGTCAATATCAACTCCTTGGTATTACGATGTCAAATATGTTTTTGATTGTATCTTCGTCTTCACAGTGGCACGCAGGTTCTGCCCTGACGGATGGGTCAGCTACCAGTCCAAGTGTTACATGTTTGTGAACACTCCTCGGTCCTGGTTCCGAGCCGAGGTAACGCACTTCTCAATTTAACATATTTAGTGTCTAAAAGCTTCACGTGAAATAGTTACTTTGATAGCAAATTGTGCACTTTCAAAATGTCTGTACGTTTGTTATTGTGTACTGTAATAATGTCACTATGAGGGAGCTCAACCCTTTTTTTCATGTGCAGGCCTAGTGTGTGTGCACGTGGCTCATCCCTCACCTCTTCTTTCAGGAACACTGCAATGAACTGGGCGCCAGCCTGGCCTCCGCAGGCTCCTCCCCCGAGTATCGTTACCTGCAACAGATAACCAGAACAGCCAACAGCGCCACCGCCTGGATCGGTGGATTCTACCTCCAGGTGAGAGAAAGGGTCGCCCTGAAAACCTCCGCCATCTAAGCATATGTAGGGCCCCAAGTTTTTCCTGACAGTGACCTGTCAAGAAACAGTTCCGGGTCCTAGAGTTTTTCGCTCAGAGCACATGGCCAGGAAAAACTCTGGGCCTCCAGCATAAATGTCTTCAGATATTTGAATCACGCAGCTAGCTATGATATCAGATCTGTTAGTGGTAATGGACAGCAGTGCAGCTGTAGCGAAGTCTCATGACTCTTTCTTTACTCAGGGAAATTGGATGTGGATCGACCGCTCAGGAATGTATTACACCAACTGGTACAGCCAGAGCACTGCAACCAGCAACTCCTGCATGTACCTGCAATCTGCTGGTAAGACATGAACCTAAAGATGTTACCTGAAAAGTAATGACAGGTAGCCTAGTCCCAGAACTGTAAGCCGAACGATGAAATGACTGACATGACATTTGTTTTTCCTTTGGTAGTGGGCCAGGGGTGGCGGAACTGCGGATGTGGAGGACAATTACCATTCATATGCGTGCACAACTATCGCTGTTAGTCAAGATTGTGAAGCATTCTCTCTGTTCAGCAACACATAAATCAGTACATGAAGATATTGTTAATTGCTTGACACCTTTAACTGCTTTCAACATTTGCTTTGTTTTACTACTGACTGTGACTAAGTGTTCTCCAAAGGGCTAAATGTGATGACATTTCAAATGGAACTGCCCATTTATGTACCTCAACCTGTATTGTTTTCCTGTAATATTATTTTTTTAAAGTACTATATTATATTACATTGTATAGGCTCGTACTTTCTGGAAGATGGCAGCATTGTCTAAGACCGTCTCTGGCCTTCAAAAGGTACATTTGCTTTTTAACTCTACGCAGGAATGAATTTGACTTGAAATAAATATAAATAAAATGAAAGGATTTGAGACAAGGACAAAAAGACTGGAGGATCCTCATTTTATTGAGCCTCAATTGACCTGTTTATAGAGACCTGCCTTGGGCTCAGCTAAAGCTCAGGCAGTAACATAAACAACTTAACATGGCAAAGTAACATGGTGCCATTTAACAAACACACTGAAAATCCAGATGAATCCATATTCAACTGAAGTCTTGTAAACAGACCTTGACATCTTCATACTGTACATTGTAGAAAAGGGAACCGTAAAATAACCTAATCTCAAAATATGGTGTGGAAACCAACTTTAGAATTTACAGAAGATAAAAAGGCACCATTTTATAAGTTGTTCTATTCAAACAAAGCTTTTTACAATGAAAGTAGGTCATACACAACCTGTAGAAAGTGCAACTAGTTCTTGTCATTAAAACAACATTTATTTTCATGAAAACAAAATTACAGTTGACAACTTGGTTAACTCAAATTCTGATGTACATTTTCCTTAGGGGGTAAAAGGTAAACAACTATTAGTTTGAACCTAAAGTCATCAGTTTGGTTATACAGTGAACTGAGCAGACGCTCCAGACAACAGGCCAATGAAAACTCTTCTTTCAAGTATTTAAGTTATAGGTAGAATATGAAATTGTGAAATGTAAAATTGTGTTCCCAAGGTACAGATGTAATGTTCTTCTTCCAAGACATAGGTGACGTCTGAGTGCGGAAATCAGTTTTAGTTACTCAGAGCACCATCTAGTGGTCAATTGTACTTACTGCACTCTACTGGTACTCCCTGCTCAGTGGCTTTTCAAGTGTGTTGGGCTCCTGTGGTCTCAGGTTTCTTGGCTTTGGTGCCATCCTTTGACTTCTCTATGATGATCTGTCCTGCCTCTGCTGTACCACCCTGGGTTGCATGGAGCTTGTCATTATCTGGAGATCAAATGCAAACAAAGGGCACAGACATGAATCTTGTGTGCTCACAACCAGTGTCAATTCACTGAAGGGCTGCGTACGTCAGCTAGGCCTAAATGTTTTCTGTTTCCCCCCCTTTAACAAGAGGCTTCCTTGCCTCCTCTCCTTAGATTGGCGCTGATGTGAGAGAAACAGCCAGCTGATTTACCAAAGCTTTCACCTGTCCTGAATTTTCAGATCAAAGCAGAGGAGACGAGGTAGGTGCTTTACTACAGACTGATGCAGTGCCTCTTAACCCTGGTCCTGGGGACCCTTGGGCTGCACATTTTAGCTTGTTTTTTTTTTACCCTAGCACTACACAGCTGATTCAAACCATCAAAGCTTGATGAGTTGATCACTTGAATCAGCTGTGTAG
Organism: Coregonus clupeaformis; assembly: GCF_020615455.1. Taxonomy (NCBI): domain Eukaryota; kingdom Metazoa; phylum Chordata; class Actinopteri; order Salmoniformes; family Salmonidae; genus Coregonus; species Coregonus clupeaformis. The sequence goes on along the minus strand of NW_025537848.1, from coordinate 14,643 downwards.
TGCTAGGATAAAAACAACACATTTAGGTCCCCAGGACCAGGATTAAGAAACACTGGACTATTGAAATGAACCCCATTACTTACCCTTAACTGCCACGTTGGGCCCAGACACCTTGGATACAGCTTTCTGCTTACTGACTTGTGAGCCCGGAGATTTCATTGGCGCCGATGCTCTTTTCAACCAGTCCTCAGCTGTCTAACATATTCATCACAAGCTTCAATAACAACTGTGCCATTTCATTAACGCAATGCACAATACACACATTTCAGTCTCCACCTTCCCACCAACAACTTACCTTGATGATGAATTCTGCTTCTCTCTTGGTCTTTCTGGCCCAGAGGTCGGTGACGCTGTCGTACCAGATATGTTTCTTCTGAAAAGTCTCCAGCCGATCCTTCTCGATGAACAGCATGGCCATATCCTTGTGGAGTTGGTCTTGCACCTTTGCCGATTTCGCAAAGTCCTCAATGCGTTTCAGGAAGTGCTCCACCTCATCCATGCCGGTTGAAGAGACCCCGATGGTCGCCATCAAGCACAACAGCCTGTAGAGCTCCGGCAAGGACTTCTTGTTTCTCCTCTGGGATCGGATCCAGTCACAGTGACGGACACTGTCCCGTTGCAGTCCTTGGTCTGCGTAAAGCTCCTTCAGGTCCGCTCTGAGCCTGTCCATGTCGAAGAAGCCACCGTAGAGCTTCGCCAGGCTTTCGAAGGCCTCTGTCGGAAATGGACATTCATTTCCCGTGGACTTGTCTCGATCCAGCAGCTCGAGGAACCGTAGGTCGTCCAGATGTGTGTAACGCTCCTGGATCTGAGAGATGAGGTTTTCCAGAACTGTGTGGTACAGGGCCTTGAAGTGAGTCTGAGGGTCTTCGTCTGGCCCAATGCCGTTGCCACTTCGCTTCATCTTCCTCCGGAGGGTCTCACCTGGGTGCTCTGTATAATTGGCTGCTTGCTGGTACGCGCTTTCGAATGCAGAGTCCAACTTTTTGGTCTGAATGTGGCAAATCAGTTCAGCGAGGCAATCCTGGCAGGCTGCCACGTCCATGGCTTTGAGCTTCAGTTTGTCGAACGCAAACTCAATGTTTGGGAAGACCTGCTCGTAGGTGAAGAGCAGGAATGCAAACTCGAAATCCTCCAGGATCAAAACCAGGCTGTTGGCAGAGGAGCTGATCTCGCTGTCTATGCGAGGCTGTCTCTGGTTCATGATGTGGTACATGGTGTCGTAAACCTCATCGTAGTTGCTGGCCACAGCGGTAAGCAGCGTCAAGTTGAGGCGTGATATCGAAGTGAGGTCAAGGCTCAATTTAAGACGGGCTTTGAACAAGGCGCTCCAGGCTTCGTGGAATGTCTTCAGCCTTTTCAGGGAGGCTGAGAAGAATGAGGCGAAGCCCTTCAGTTGAGAAAAGAAAACAGCGGCCTCACTGATACATACAGCGCCATCACTGAGCACAGAGCCGAGGTGATGTGCGGAGGAGTTAATGAAGACAGCGTTTGGAGCCATCTCCCTCACTTTCGTATTCAGCTGGTTAAGCTCACGTGCACACACAACCTTCCTATCATAGGCATAAGCCACCAGTTTGTTCTTGATGTCAAAGTCGGCCATTTGCGCTTTTATAAAGCCACACAGCGACTGTGAATCTCGTCTCGTAACGTTATGGAAGCCAAGGAAATGCTCCTGAATGGATCCAAACTTGTCTACAAACCCCACCGTGATGGAGTGTAGGAATTGACCGCTGGCGTCGGTGTGTTCATCAATTTGCATTGCAAAGAAAGGAGCTGCTCTGATATCTTTTTTGATCTCACCTAGGAGAGCTTCGGCGCTACATGCAATCAGGTCGCTGACGCTTGGAAGACAGTTAGATAGGGCAAGATTTTTCATGTGTTCCAGAGAGGCCCGAGAACTGTCATGGCAGAAGAGCGCCTTGCAAAGATCACTGTACATTTCATCGAGAGAACGGTCCCAAGGAGTTCCCTCGAAATCCCTGAACATCACATCCTCCATTACACCTAAACAAGCTGCGGCATCAATGATCCGTTTCAGCGCAGTGCGGTTTTTACGCACTTGGGTGTTGTGCTTTTCCAGCAGCGTTTTAAGAGACTTGTCCATTGTTTGTTTGGTGGGAGATGATCCAGGTATTTGAAGCTGAATCAGTCTGTTTACTTATTCCTATGCTTTAATGTTACATTGGAGACCTAATCAGGTTATTCTCATCCTTGCAGCCTTAATGTGAACAAATAGTCCTAGATTAAGGATAAGACAGGAGATTGGAATCATACACTTTCTAAATCCTATAGGCTAGGCCTACGTATTGAAATTAATTCCAAAATGAAAGAATAGTGGTCTAAAGTTGAGCCCAAATAAATGGGAAAATTAGGCACCATTTAATGATCACCTATTCGATGGTGGCGCCTATCTTCCTTGTAAATGTACCATTGAGGCCAGCATATTTCACACAAGGAAGTGTGATGTTCAATGGCTTTGGGGCCACCATAGGTAGCCTAAACGTTCTTGTTTTATCCCCGTACTAACACACCTGACTACTCATCAAGTATTTGACAGATCAGATAAAACAGATGTTCACGCTGGGCTGTGAGCCTGAGAAGATAAAAAAACTGGTTTGGAAAGACTGAACTATTTGCCAGATTGTTGAATATTATTGCTGATTGTTGAATCCACAGTCACACAAGACAACTAAACTTTGGATCAATTTGAGGCATGAAAAAAGATGATAAACTTTGAATAGAAGCTAGTACGACAAATAAGACTAGTATTTACTCCATTGCAATCGATCCAGCCCTATGATTTCTCACACAGACTGAAGCTAACGTTAGTTAGTTAGCTACTAACAATTCAATCAAAGGCACAATTAGAGCGAACATCAGCAGCCAAACTCTCGCTTGCATTCAGTCCCAACAAGCCTAACAGGGCCTATTATATTGGCCAAATGTCACAAATAAACCATCCATCTCAACGGTTAACTTAGCTATAGCTTGTAATAACTTACCTCATGTCAAAAGCTCACTCGTTCGTTTCCTGCTGGCCTCTGTGACGGTGGTGGTGCGCCTGCCACGAATGAAAAAGAGAAATCTGTAGGCCTATACCGCCACCTACTGGACTTCATTGGCATAGACGAGCAAGAGCAAAGAAGGATAGGAGTTGATTGAACTACTGTAGCAGGCTGGCTACACCTATAAAATGGAAAAATCGGCTTCTACTTTATTTTAGTATAATTTAGTCACTCTGGGAACTCACATCTGTCCAATCACCTGTGCCCAGTTTTTCAAAAGTTATCTGATCGGATTTCGGCAATCCATTTTTTTTTTTTATCCACTAAACTCAGGTGAGAGCATGTTGCTCAGCTCCTGAAGAGATACAAGCATTTCATGGGGGAGGGACCCTTTTTGTATTAATCAAAATCCCTGAATGCCATATCCTCCCTTCCACCCAAATAGAGTGCAGCAAGGAGTAGCTTTAACTATTCTCGGTTTTTACACACTTGGGCATAGTGCTTTTTCAGCTGTTTTCTAGAATTCCTATACATTGCTTGAATGGCCAGGTACTTCAAGTTTAACCTATCTCTGTGTATTAGCTAAGCTACTTGCATAGTTAGCACTTCATTTTTACCATGAGGACAGTCAGCTAGCGTTAGCTATCAAGTTAGCTAGCTCAGGTTAGCTAGCCAGGCTTTTCTTTTAGTTACTGCAGTGGCTGTATTGATCTACATTGCTTGCTATCACATGAATTGTACATTTTATATCCAATGAACTCATCTCATACAATTATTTAGTCTACCGACTCCCCGACAGTTCCTCAACTTCAGCCAGTGATTCTATACCGTCTCTTGGCTCTGCTCCAGCATCTTCCATTTGATACCCGTCACAGAAAAGTGTGTAGCTCGCTACCATTTTGGACGTATAAATTAATGATATGTACTCATTGATTCTTGAAGAATATAACTTATAAATGCCTCATGAGCTAGATTCAACTGTCTTACCTCATCAGAATGCAAAATGTATGCTTTTTTTACCCCAATCTTTGTAAACAAAGTAAATGTAAACAAACACTATATAGGTTCAAAACATGGTAAAACTATAATTTTGATATTACAGTTGGTCAGTCCTTTCATCCATAGCTCTGTCTATGAATTTGAGAGTTGCTACATCACTTCAGCCCCATCCTTAAGCTTTTTACCGAAACAGGTACGCTTTGTTATTGTTTCAACTGCTGACTGTCGCTTTAAGATGAAAGTGAAAGAAATAAAAAGTTATTCTAGCAATACTTAATACCCAGACCAAGTGAAATATGTATCGTCAAGAACTGTTTTCCCAATTAAATGCAATGGTATATGTTATGCTATATACAGTTGAAGTCTGAAGTTTACAGACACCTTAGCCAAATACATTTAAACTCAGTTTTTCACAATTCCTGACATTTAATCCTAGTAAAAAATTCCCTGTCTTAGGTCAGTGAGGATCACCACTTTATTTTAAGAATGTGAAATGTCAGAATAATAGTAGAGAGAATGATTTATTTCAGCTTTTATTTCTTTCATCACATCCCCAGTGAGTGAGAAGTTTACATACACCCAATTAGTATTTGGTAGCATTGCCTTTAAATTGTTTAACTTGGGTCAAACATTTTGGGTAGCCTTCCACAAGCTTCCCACAATAAGTGGGGTGAATTTTGGCCCATTCCTCCTGACAGAGCTGGTGTAGCCAGAGCTGGCTAGGCCACTCCAGGACCTTAATGTGCTTCTTCTTGAGCCACTCCTTTGTTGCCTTGGCCGTGTGTTTTGGGTCATTGTCATGCTGGAATACCCATCCACGACCCATTTTCAATGCCTTGGCTGAGGGAAGGAGGTTCTCACCCAAGATTTGATGGTACATGGCCCCGTCCATCGTCCCTTTGATGCGGTGAAGTTGTCATGTCCCCTTAGCAGAAAAACATCCCCAAAGCATAATGTTTCCACCTCCATGTTTGACGGTGGGGATGGTGTTCTTGGGGTCATAGGCAGCATTCTCACTCCTCCTCCAAACACGGTGAGTTGAGTTGATGCCAAAGAGCTCCATTTTGGTCTCATCTGACCACAACACTTTCACCCAGTTCTCTGAATCATTCAGATGTTCATTGGCAAACTTCAGATGGGCATGTATATGTGCTTTCTTGAGCAGGGGGACCTTGCGGGCGCTGCAGGATTTCCGTCCTTCACGGCGCAGTGTGTTACCAATTGTTTTCTTGGTGACTATGGTCCCAGCTGCCTTGAGATCATTGACAAGATCCTCCCGTGTAGTTCTGGGCTGATTCCTCACCGTTCTCATGATCATTGCAACTCCACGAGGTGAGATCTTGCATGGAGCCCCAGGCCGAGGGAGATTGACAGTTATTTTGTGTTTCTTCCATTTGCGAATAATCGCACCAACTGTTGTCACCTTCTCACCAAGCTGCTTGGCGATGGTCTTGTAGCCCATTCCAGCCTTGACCCCGACATCCTTGGAGAGCTCTTTGGAGAGTTTGGAATCTGATTGATTGATTGCTTCTGTGGACAGGTGTCTTTTATACAGGTACCAAACTGAGATTAGGAGCACTCCCTTTAAGAGTGTGCTCCTAATCTCAGCACATTACCTGTATAAAAGACACCTGGGAGCCAGAAATCTTTCTGATTGAGAGGGGGTCAAATACTTATTTCCCCTCATTAAAATGCAAATCAATTTATAACATTTTTGACATGCGTTTTTCTGGATTTTTTTGTTGTTATTCTGTCTCTCACTGTTCAAATAAACCTACCATTAAAATTATAGACTGATCATTTCTTTGTCAGTGGGCAAACGTACAAAATCAGCAGGGGATCAAATACTTTTTCCCCTCACTGTACATTTTTGGTCTTAATGTTAAGGTTAGGGTTAGGCATAAGGTTAGCAGTTTGGTTAGGTTTAAAATCTAACTTTAAGAAGATACATTGTAGAAACAGGCAGGGTTTATGACATTGTGGCTGTGGAAGCTAGTGACAACCAATAAACTTTGAGAGAAACTTAACTAAACAGGGGGAGATCTATTTCTGTCCAATCAGAATGTGAAGGGGTGATTTGATTTAGAAGCTTGGTGTGTCAACCCCCTCACACTGTTGTTACAGCCACAGTAATGATAGAAGTTGTAGTAGTCACTGTCGATGTACTTTGTAATCTTAAAAATTAAATGTCAGCTAAAATTGAACTAAACAGTGATAAAATTACCTAAAATAACAATGTGATATTATTTAAAAAATAATAAATGTATGCACAGGTCAATCTGTGCCACACACATGTAGACACTTTACTTGAGACACTCAAGTCTCCTCAACATAGCAATAGAGTACGCAGAATTCAACAAACTTGGTTTTAGGTTTAGAATTTCCCCCATGATGGCACAAGACCACTAGCCTGCGTACCAGTCTGTTTAGCTAACATACCACTCCTTGTACTCTGCCAAACAATCACGTTATTTCCAACAACCAATTAGCAACTCCTCGCAAAATCCAGCTGCATATTGAACGCTGAGATTGAAGAAAGGCCAGTCTCTATGGCACATGACACAAAGAGTGGAACGTTAGCTAAACACACTGGTACCCAGGCTACAAGACCACAACATCCTAGTCAGAATGCAGATTAGAATGTTACGGCCATGGAGCATTTTGTGCCAACGGTAGTTTGCTGCAGTTACTTTGTATTTCTATAGCTCCTTAAGCTTTACACAGGTGTTTCTCCACGCAGTGTTTCTGAGTGAAACACCTGCCACACCGCTCACAGCCAAAGGGCTTCTCCCCAGTGTGAACCCTCTCGTGAGTTTTAAGGTTACAGAGGTAGGCAAAGCTCTTGCCGCAGTAGTTGCAGATGAACGGACGCTCCCCCGTGTGAGTAAACCGGTGGGTCTTAAGAGTCTGCTTCGTACCGAAAGCCTTCCCGCATATCTCGCAGCCGAAAGCCCTGCTGTGACTGGTCGAGTGTGCGATGAGAGCGCTCTTATTGTAAAACGTCTTGCCGCACGTCTCGCAGTCCAACCTCGTGCCGAAGCCGTGAGCGGCTGCCATATGATTCTTCAGACTCTGAGCGTGACGGAACGCCTTGCCACACTCCTCACACTCGTGCTCACCCTCCCCTCCCCTGTGAGAGAGCTGGTGTTTCTTGAGGTTGTTGATCTGGGAGAAACCCTTGCCGCACTGTTTGCAGACGAACGGCCTCTCCCTCGTGTGAACCCGCTCGTGGATTATCAGTTGGCTACAGTAGTTGAAGAGTTTGTTGCAGTACGAACAGGCGTGCATTTCCCTGGCCGTGAGGTGGTCGACTATCTTGTTTTCTGCGTCACTGGGGGTGAAGCTGACCGTGTCGCTCTCCGATCCCGGCTCAGACTTGACCCACATCTCCAGCTCCTGGCTGAAGCCTTGGCTGGTGTCTTCTTCCTCGGGCTCTGCGGTGGAGCTGTGGTGCGCCTCCGACTGGTTCTCGTCCATGGCCTGGAAATCATTTTCTAGGGACAGGCAACCTGCAGAAACAGGGAGAGTCAAGTGACGGTTATGGAGCATTTGTTGACAATAACAACGTAGTTTAGCGGGAAGTATCAGAACAACATGCGTTTTAACATTCAAGTTAGTTGTCATTTAAAGTCAGCTTTAACATGAGATAAGATAATGACTTGTTTATCCCTGTTGGGAAATGTTGGTTGCGGCTCTGTGCATACATAAAAGCACATACTCAAACAGAGAAGGGACAGTAAACACAGGTAGAAAAAGTGCAGTTCATAAGCGATCAACTATTAATCTGTCCACTATATACACACAACAGAACACTGTCAACGTGATCACAGTGTTAGTAGTATCGACAGATATAACTACCATTTTCTTCTCCACTGATGTGCTCTACTTCCTCCAGGTGACTAGCCTCCACAACCTCCTCCGGCCTGTCCAGGTGACTAGTCTCCACAACCTCCTCCGGCCTGTCCTCACCTTCAGGGTCTGTTTGTAAAATGATCTGTTTCACATCAGGACACTGCAACAAATAGGAGGTTAAATGTTTAAACTAACATTTAAAGCCTTTATACCACTTCTATAACATACAAGCCACTGAACTCCAAAGCTAACGTTTGTATGTGGACACAAATTGAACAACATGGGTGAGTGACTGCCACTGACCCACAGGTACTTTGTATTTTAGATCAATACTTTTCTCTCTGACACACGGGGGTTTCTAATGTGATATAAACATATGTTTTGCTACACTCACTATTAATTGGTTGTCAATATAACGTTACTGGTTGTCAATATAACGTTACCGTTAAGAGTAACTATTAAATTAAAAAGAGTAAATTAAAATTAAAAAAAATTAAAAAAGAGTAAAAAGTGGTCAATTTGGTAAAACAAGAACATAATGAGAGGTGTTGTTCCATCCGAGTCTTATAATTCATTCATACAGTACATAATCCATGTAGCTAGGCCAACATTGACATGTAGCAGTTCAAGGACCAGACACCATAAATATGAGTGTGAACCAACCTCCTCCTTCACTGTGCTGCGCTGCGGTGCACTGGTTTCTCCCACTTCGTGCCTCTCACTCACAGCCAACTGCTTGTCCGGAAACCACTGGTCCCCCACCGCTTTATTATTCTCTGCACACAACAATAAAAGGATGACGTAGGCTACTTATAGTGACTTTTTACATGCATGATTACACAGAGATAGCTAGCTGCAGTCGCTATAAGAGAAAATCGTCACACTACAACGTACGGATCTCGTCGCAAAGCTGAACTTCTAAAGATATGTCAACAGAAGGGTTGCGCCGCTTTGGTCTCTCGGTCCTGAACTCGATTTGCATACAGTGCAATGCCTTCCGAAGAGCATCGTTCTCTCCCCGTTGTCGGGATATCTCAGAGAATAGAAGGGCAGAACTGTAATCGACCAGTTTTGTAATCTCTGCAACGGCAGATGTCGTCAGCGTCTCCATAATTGAAGAAAGTTGTGCCTGGAAAGACCCGTTTATAGACATTTCGACCGTTCTAACGACCGCTCAATACACAGAAATCTCACGATGGCTGAATGGCCGACGTTGATCAACTTCCGGTAGAAAATACTAAAATCGGTGCCAGTGTAAAAACATCTACTGATGATCCAACGCCTCTTCCACGCCCCTTCGATAGCTCAGTTGGTAGAGCGGAGGACTGTAGAATGCTAAATGCTGAAATCCTTAGGTCGCTGGTTCAAATCCGGCTCGAAGGAGGACATTTTTCCTACCTCATAAATGCACGCAAAATATATAACTCTACCTGTTGTTCGCCCATTCCCCTATAGAGAATAAGACGTGCATTTCAATTTTCCTTAAATAATCTAGGTTTACAACCCAATCATACAGAATAATTAAAAAGACACAGTTTATCCACAATTCCACACATTCGTGGTCCTTCGATAGCTCAGTTGGTAGAGCGGAGGACTGTAGAACGCTAAATGTGGAAATCCTTAGGTCGCTGGTTCAAATCCGGCTCGAAGGAGGACTTTTTTTCCTACCTCATAAATGCGCGCAAAATATATAATTTAACCTGTTGTTCGCACATCTCCCAGTAGAGAATAAGACTTGCACCTCTAGTGTCCGTAAGGAGTAGTCTAGGTTTACAAACCCTAGGATACAAAAGAATTCCAATCATACGTGGACCTTCGATAGCTCAGTTGGTAGAGCGGAGGACTGTAGAATGTTATAGTACTGGAATCCTTAGGTCGCTGGTTCAAATCCGGCTCGAAGGAATGTGTTTTTGTAATCATGTCATAAATGTAACATCAGCCAACGAGCCATTCAAAAGTCGACAATGACTGCTACCATCTTATTATAGTGGTGTGGATAGAGTTGCAGTCAGTGGGTGACAATTTGCGCAAGTAAAGAAGGCGCAAAAAGAGTAGTTCCCTGACCGGGAATCGAACCCGGGCCGCGGCGGTGAGAGCGCCGAATCCTAACCACTAGACCACCAGGGAAGGATACAACACTGCAAATCGGTTCACAATTTGAAATGGTACGTATGTGTAATAACTAAATCCATTTTCAATGCGAGTTGGATCTAATGGGCCCCATCCCAAAACAACCCCTAGCCCTTACTCCGTACAAACACATTTGAGTAGATCTTAAAGGATAGTTCTGTCGCTAGGAGTTGTTTTAAATCAGTGGTAGTCAAACTATTTCAGCGGGGTACCCATTTTTTCTGCCAGAATTTCTTCGGACCCCAACTTTTCCCCAAATTATTTCTCGCGGCCCCATCCCACCCCACTAGGGGTCACTAATGTAAATTTATCTGGATATTGATAATGCTTCTTCAAAGAGTGCATACTGCATATCATGGACGACATTGATGACTCATAAAATATCAGTACTTTGATTTTGTGCCCTATAGCAATACTTTGTTTGTACTAGTCTATGTGCTCAGCCATTCCAGAAACAACCCCTAGCACCATGTCTATCCTTTAAAATAGGGGGTGGGGTGGGATGGGGCCGCGAGAAATAATTGGGGGAAAAGTTGGGGTCCGAAGAAATCTGGCAGAAAAATGGTACCCCTGCTGAAATAGTTTGACTACCACTGATTTAAAACAACTCCTAGCGACAGAACTATCCTTTAAGATCTACTCAAATGTGTTTGTACGAAGTAAGGGCTAGGGGTTGTTTTGGGATGGGGCCCATTAGATCCAACTCGCATTAAAAATGGATTTAGTTATTACACATACGTTCCATTTCAAATTGTGAACCGATTTGCAGTGTTGTATCCTTCCTGGTGGTCTAGTGGTTAGGATTCGGCGCTCTCACCGCCGCGGCCCGTTCGATTCCCGGTCAGGAACTACTCTTTGCGCCTTCTTACTTGCGCAAATTGTCACCCACTGACTGCAACTCTATCCACACCACTATAATAAGATGGTAGCAGTCATTGTCGACTTTTGAATGGCTCGTTGGCTGATGTACTTATGGGTCATCAATATCGTCCTTGATATGCAGTATGCACTCTTTGAAGAAGCATTATCAATATATACAGAAGGTAAAGAATTACTAACAAATGTAAATTAATCTGGATATTGATAATGCTTCTTCAAAGAGTGCATATTGCATATCAAGGACAATGGTAATAATTCAAGCAGCCAAACTTGATTCAAACCGCAAATAGCTAGGTTTCCATAAAACCAAAACAGAGCGCCCAACGTGGGGCTCGAACCCACGACCCTGAGATTAAGAGTCTCATGCTCTACCGACTGAGCTAGCCGGGCTGTCGCTAAGCAACAGTTGGTCGGCAATATATTTGAAATCTATCTATAGTACAGTTTTTTTCCCCCTTCCTTTCTGTATGTAAGGTTTGAAAGAACCTGTCTGCTGAAATGGGAGTGTAAGTCCCGCAATGGTGGGCGCACGTGCGCATTGGAGTGTAGCGGTAGAGCAATGGACCTGTTCCATCACAAGTTCCATTGTTGGATGTTACCACAAAATGTAGTCACAAAAGTATTTTGTAGCTAACGTTACATCACTGTTGTAGCTCATATATAACCATTGTCAGATGTTTTTGTCAGCTATTTGCAACCAGTCTCTTTTTATTGCAATAGAAGGCTTTCTGGAACTATTGTCAGCTAGCTAGCTACAGCTTTGACATCTGACCGCCAGCCTGCTGCTAGCTAGCTAGCTATCAACTACGTGAACTCTACAATTTCGCAATGATGTGCTAGCCTTGGGCTTGATATGGCACCAACTACATTGCAATACACAGTAAATATATTATATATATTTTGAGTTTCATACCGTAAAGGTAAAGAGGTAAACTTAGAGGTTTTAAAGACTTTCAGCAGTTGAACACGAGGCTTTGAGTGGGAGTTCACACATGGAGCTGATGTAGAAGAATAGTCAATTTTCAATTTTGGTGTGAAGCCAGTTCATACTACCTAATATGGCAAATAGAGGGGTTCTCTGTCTGATCAAATCAGTACAATCAGTCCAACTATATTTCATAACAGAAAAGGACATCAAAACAAACAACTCTTCATTCGATTCTTTATTTCTGTATTAATCATTTGTATTCCAGCAATTGTTTTATGTACATATTTTTTGATGTTTCACGTATTATTCACTTTACACGCAGCACCCTTCCCAACCTCTTCACCAAGAATGAGGTAAAACACCTAATCCGTTGCCCTCAAACGAACAATTGGACAATGATGAAGAGATGCTGTGTGAAGACGTTTCACATCAAAAGACACTTGAGGTTGTAGTAGTAGATGAACAACTGGGTCATCTGAATGGGGAAAGGGGACATACGGAAGGGCTGGGTGTGAAGGCTTTTGTTCCAGCCCTGCTATAACACACCTGATTCCGCTAATCAAGGTTCCTGATGGGCAGATGGTTAGTAGATTCAGATGGGTTGGGGTTAGCTCAGCGTTTCCCAAACTCGGTCCTCGGGACCCAAAGGGGTGAACATTTTGGTTTTTGCCCTATCGCTACACAGGTGATTCAAATGATCAACTCATCATCAAGCTTTGATAATTTGAAAACCAAAACCAAAATGTGCACCCCCTGACCAAGTTTGGGAAATGCTAGGCTAGCCTGACTACCCATTCACATTCCTCCAGCCAAACGCCATGCCTTATGGCAGGGATGGGCAACTCCAGTCCTCGTGGGCCTGATTGGTGTCACACTTTTTCCCCCCTAGCACCATCTAAGACACCTGAGTCCAATAAGCAACGAATCATGATCTTCAGTTTAGAATGCAATTAGTTTAATCAGCTGTGTTTGCTAGGGATGGCTCCTGAGGACTGGAGTTGCCCTCCCTGCCCTATGGAGTGATAGATAGAGTAGTGGAATAAAATTCAGGATGAGTCGTCAGGCAACACAATTAGTTTCATCCGATGTGATTGCTAGCGATGGCCCAAGAGGACTGGAGTTGCCCAAATGCTCATCTCCTTTATAAAAGTAAGCAGCACTCGTTTTATTGACACGACCCCTTTCCATACATACAACAGGTACATACAGTACAAACAGCAAGACATCTGTTCAGCATCAACGTCTATCTGAATTGTAAAAGGCAGAGAAGCAAGTAATTTCCAGTACCCATCAAGGTTGTTTTGCCCTATGGAGTGATCGATAGAGTAGCGGAATTAAATTCAGGATGTAAAGCAGGGCTGGAACAAACGCCTGCACGTGCAGGTCTCCAGGAGGAGGGCTGGCCACCCTTAGGGGCTTGGTATAAAAGTACATTACATTATAAAGTCAGAAAAAGTCTACCATCAAATTCCTTTTCACAAAGAAAAGACACTTAGATACAGAACTTTTGTACACCGTGGAGGGAAAAAAAAGTACTGTCACTTGTCAACTCAACCGTAAGAAAGATTTGGGGAAAAAAAGACAGACATGAACAATGCTTATGTACAAAATGAAAGAGCTGAATATACCATTTGATCAAGACAACTGTTGAAACACTTTATTTTTTTAAAAAGTTAACTAACAGACAATTTGAAAGAAAGAAAGAAAGAACAGAAAAGGGTATTGTGATAATAATGGGCTAAAAATGACCAAGTGTGCTGTTTGGTAATATAATCATACCTCAAAACATGTTGATGTACAAACAGTACACATTCAAACGCATGTCAAGTATAAAGGCATGCATATGTTATATGCATGAGCTCACACACACACACACACACTGGTCATGTAACATCCCTATAAATAGGTCCTTCATAGACCCAACTCTGAGACTGGACAGGTGTAGTGGCCGGTGGTGCAGAGGGTCTCCATCAGGAACAAGGCCAGCAGGTGGTACACTGCACTCCCAATCAGTTGCATTGAAGCCAATCCATCCAATGCAATGGAGGCAGCCATTTTGTATATGCTTTACAGTGTGGATATGCTACGGATGTTGTTAGTATAATACTGAGGTTTTTACTGGTTTTAGTGTGATCATTAATGTAATGGAAAAACTCAGTTCTTCTTCACAGGCTATTATGTTCCTTCTCTGACTCTCTCCTCACCTACTAACACACCACAACCAGTCCAATCTTTAAGTTCTTGGTTTCTCGCGTCTTTTCACCTGGTTTCAAACACTGGCGGCTCATATCACGGACCATTTCTCAACTGCGTCTTCCCAAGGAATCTCAAATGCTCGTCTCCTTTATAAAAGTAAGCAGCACTCGTTTAATTGACATGTCCCCCTTTCCATACATACAACAGGTACCTACAGTACAAACAGCAAGACATCGGTTCAGCATCAACTTCGATCTGAATTGTAAAAGTAAGGGAAATAAATAATTTCCAATACTCATCAAGGTTGTTTTATGGACAGTACCATATATAGCTTCTGGGCTTACTGCCATAGTATCGTATCGTAACATACAACCGTGACTTCAAATCATTCAGAGTATAAAATAAAACATTGAAATATATGTAAAGAGGTATGATGCATGGAATGATGTTACATGAAGATAATAATGCATTCATAATAAAAAGTGGAGTATCATTATAAAAAGAAATGGGTGATTTGTTTGTTTTGTTCATCACATTCAGTGTTTTGAATGTATTTCAGTAGAGTGGACACTAGGTGGCGTCTGACTACACATACTAACAGTCACAATGGGCACAAGCCACTTGATAACCTAATTCAAGCAGGTGGTTACT
>NW_025537847.1:25000-26599 GCF_020615455.1 Coregonus clupeaformis | reverse complement strand
AATACCTATACTCCATTACCTATTCCACACACACTCATTCATCAGTAATAAACACCTAACCTTAACTTTACTTTAAACCTTGATGCAGCTAATAACCTTGGACACAAATTCACTGCTTGTGTCAACATGACAAAACAAACCCAAGATAATATCTTAAAATACTACAACTCAGGGGCATATCATGCTGCTTATCAGCTGCAGTTCTGCTCTGACATATAGCTGTGGTGCAAATGATGTTGGAGAGTTGATGAAATGTTGTACCGGGATAAGGGGCACACCTTAATGCACTTCTATGGAGTCAGAGTTCATTGAAGTGTTCATCGCTTGACAACTCCACCTCTGCAGTGAGTGATCTCTGGGCATCTTTAGAGGCCTGTAGGTGAATCTCAGTTCCTCTTTCTCCAGGGCCAACTGGAGACACACACAGACTTCATTAGTACTCGTTACTCTACAATTAGTACTACAACATCAATTACAAACTCCTTCCTCTACCTCCCCCTCTCACCTCTTTGACGCGGTGTTGGAGCTCTACTATCTGGGGAGAGGAGCTGGGTAATCTCCTCCTGGTGTCTCATCACCTCCTCATTCTTATGGGACAGCTCCTCTGTCAGGTTCACCATCTGACTGTTGGACTCGCCTGAACACACCCACACAGCTCTTTAATCCTTAGAGATCAATAACCTAATTAATTGTTAATTGACCTGATTCATGCCTTTTGTGTGTGTGTGTGTGTGTGTGTGTGTGTGTGTGTGTGTGTGTGTGTGTGTGTGTGTGTGTGTGTGTGTGTGTGTGTGTGTGTGTGTGTGTGTGTGTGTGTGTGTGTGTGTGTGTGTGTGAGACTCACGCAGCTCCTTGACACAGTCGCTGACCAGCTGATGTTCTTTCTCCTCGTAGGTGATGGTCTCCTTCTTCAGATGACAGGCCTGGTCGGACCACAGGGTTTACAGTGAGGAGTTAGGAACTATCAGATGACAGGCCTGTCGGACCACAGGGTTTACGGTGAGGTGTTAGGGGAACTAACAGATGACAGGCCTGGTCGGACCACAGGGTTTACAGTGAGGAGTTAGGAACCTAACAGATGACAGGCCTGGTCAGACCAGAGGGACACTGTGAAGGGGCTTACCTCGTAGCACATTAAAAAGGCTGGACCACAGAAAGTGCACGGTCGAGGTAGAATTGCAGTGACCACAGATCTAGGATCAGATCACCCTACCGTTGATCTAACCTTAACCCTATGGGCCCTAGTCAAAAGTAATGCACTATATAGGGAATAGGGTGCCATTTCAGCTATACCTCAGAGCGTAGGGCCAGATTCTCCTCTTCCAGATCAGACATTTTCCCTGCAGGGCCTCCAGCTGGTGAGGCCGCAGCGGGCGCTAGGGGTTGGCGGGATGTAGCGGCGTTGAGCAGCTGGAATCCGTCTCACTCTCTCCTCCGGCGCTGGCCACCATCCGCAGCAACCATCCTTCTTCCCCAGCTCATGTGTTGTAGCTGCGTGCACCTAGGACAAGGGGTCAGAGGGGGTGTGGTGTGAACTGGTACACCTGGGACAGGGGGTCAGAGGGGGTGTGGTGTGCCTTAACTGGTACACCTGGGACA
>NW_025537847.1:0-17500 GCF_020615455.1 Coregonus clupeaformis | reverse complement strand
TAATACTATGTATGCATCGTGTATATTGCAATTCAGCTTGTAATTGAAGGGACAATACATTTGCAATGTCATGTCTTGTGAGTGTCATTGTACCTAGCCTAACGTCTCTGGTTGGGTGGACAGATGACGGGCAGACCAGCAGCAACAGAACACAGCAGACTAGGAGACAGAAGCTACTGCACTGCTCCATTGGCTTCAACTGCTGTTTACTGAAGCTGCTTTACCAATTCACTTTACTACTTGTATAAAAGAGTCTCCATTTTGATAAATCAGATACTTTATATACATACACTACCGTTCAAAAGTTTGGGGTCACTTAAGAATGTCCATGTTTTCGAAAGAAAAGCAAATTTTTTGTCCATTAATATAACATCAACTTGTTCGGAAATACAGTGTAGACGTTGTAAATGGCTATTGTAGCTGGAAACGGCTGATTTTTTATGGAATATCTACATAGGCATACAGAGGCCCATTATCAGCAACCATCAGTCCTGTGTTCCAATGGCACGTTGTGTTTTCTAATCCAAGTTTATCATTTTAAAAGGCTAATTGATAATTAGAAAACCCTTTTGCAATTATGTTAGCACAGCTGAAAACTGTTGTGCTGATTAAAGAAGCAATAAAACTGGCCTTCTTGAGACTAGTTGAGTATCTGGAGCATCAGCAATTGTGGGTTCGATTACAGAATCAAAATGGCCAGAAACAAAGAACTTTCTAAGTGACCCCAAACTTTTGAAAGGTAGTGTACTTCTCATAGTAGTTTGTATTACTGTTTTCTTCTACTTTATATTACTACTTGTTATTTTGGGACTTTTGTATTTGGCATTTGATTCTTGAATGATAGTTATTGTACTGGATTGTTGAGGAGAGTTAGTGAGCATTTCACTATACCGTGTGCACGTGTTTGACATGATTGACTGATCGTATTTGATTGTGAAAGTGGAAGTATAAACTGCATAAGTCTCCTGCTCCTCATCACTCTACACACAGCTACACTCAGTCCACCTTCTGTCAAGAGGGGAAACACTCCCAGGTGAGTAGAGAAAGAAAGATATGAACCTGGACACTGGTGATGATTTTACTCCATAATCACATTACTTCTGGTGTTTCTCACCTGTTATTTATTTGATCTTTGTTAAAATATATCTGGTGTAAATGTGAGAATTGACGATGTTACAAGTATGTTGAAAGTTACTTCTCCAAATGTGGATACATTTAGTGCATGTGCTACATAATATGCAAGGGTAGGTCAAATTACACATCTCCTGGATATCGTTTCTCTACCTACTCTGGGTAAAAAGCATGGTCTGTCTGTGGAACACTGAATCAATAATATTTTGGTAGAGCTACATACACTCGTCTTACCATCTAAAGATACATTTAGTAAAGAAATAGTTAATCTCTGTCCAACGCTGACTCATTCCAGGAAGTCATTTTATAGAACTGGTTGCTCCACAGATAGAATGGGGAAAACAAGGTTGTTCACACAGATACAAATGGCTGTGATAGCATGCAGCATTTTAAAGTAGTCTAGTTGGGTGGGACTTGCTCTGGGTTAGGGAGGGATCACAGAATTCCATCCAAGCCAGTGGAAGGGATCCACCAATAAATAATATTCCTGAACAAACATTCCAGTACAGCAGGGGGCAGTAAAATACTCTAAAATGAAGACAGCTACATTTCAAACTTTGGGTCTTTGATTATGTTTCAGAAATGTCGACCTCCAGCAATGTCTTGTCTGAAGAGCAGTTCCTGTGCTCCATCTGTCTGGATGTGTTCACTGAGCCAGTCTCTATTCCATGTGGACACAACTTCTGCAAGGCCTGTATCAGCGGATACTGGAACAGCACTGCCCTGTGCCAGTGTCCACTGTGTAAGACATTCAACAGAAGACCTGAACCAAAAACCAACACAACACTCAGAGATGTTGCAGATCATTTTAAGAGGATGAAGGTCAAAGACGGAGAGGAGTCATCTTCCAATCCTGGAGAAGTAGCACAAGTGCAGCAGATGATCCAGGAGCGACTGCAGAAGGTTAAGGAGATCAAATACTCAGTAGAGCTCAGCCAGAGAGAAGCAGAGAAAGAGATAGCAGAAAGTGTGGAGGTCTTCACTGCTCTGGTGCGACTCCATTGAGAGAAGTCAGGCAGAGCTCATTGAAGTGGTTGAGGAGAAGCAGAAAGCAGCTGAGAGGCGGGCTGAAGGGCTCATTGAAGAGCTGGAGCAGGAAATCACTGAGCTGCTGAGGAGAGGCACTGAGCTGGACCACCTCCACCTCCTCCAGAACTCCCCATCCCCGATCAAGGACTGGTCTGAGATCAGTGTTCCCAGGGATCTGCATGTAGGAACTGTGAGGAGAGCTCTGTCTCAGCTGGAGGAGACACTTCTGAAAGAGATGGAGAAGTTGTGTAATGCTGAGCTGAGGAGTTTACGACAGTGGTCAGTGGATGTGACTCTGGATCTTGATACAGTACACCCCAAGCTCATTGTGTCGCAGAACAGGAAGCAAGTGAGCTTTCAAGGCACACAGCGGAATATCCCTGACAATCCAAAGAGGTTTAGTACACGTTTTGCTGTCCTGGGAAAGGAAGGCTTCTCCTCAGGGAGATTCTACTTTGAAGTTCAGGTTAGGGGGAAAATTGAATGGGTGTTAGGTGTGGCCAGAGAGTCCATCATCAGGAAGGGCCCAACAGCTAAAAGCAAAGATGGTGGACTCTGGGCTCTGTATATGAAGGGTGAGAATAAGTATGAGGTCAAGGAAACCCCCCCTATCCCCCTCTCCCTCAGCCAGAAACCCCAGAAGGTGGGGGTGTTTGTGGATTACGAGAAGGGTCAGATCTCGTTTTATGATGTAGAAAACAGGTCTCATATCTACTCTTTCACTGGTTGTACCTTCACTGAGAAACTATATCCATACTTGAACCCCTGTAATAATTCAGAGGGTCCCAACAAAGCCCCATTGGTCATCTCTTCTGTCAATCACACTGACTGAATTGGTGTCCAATAAGGGAACAGATTACTTAATCTGATTGAGCAAATAACAATTAGGCTAAGACATGCAATTGTAAAGAGTGTTGATAATAGTGTTGATAATAATGGGCCACGTTCCAGGGCGTCTGCCAAGCAGTCATACACTACATTTCACAACACGTGGATAGGTGTTTAACATCATGCCAGAAACCGCATCAATATGATATTGTAATCTGATGCATGACTGCAATGTATCTAACGTGGCGTTCAATGATTGGTTAATTTGTGCAGCGTGACTTATTTTGCAGCCTGTCTGGACCATGATGTTTGATATGGTTTTGGTGCATCTTTTAAATCAGAGAATTATGCTTGAAATCTGATCTACAATACATCAGATTTCAAGCAGATTTCCCATTTATTTTTCTCATTTTTCAATACAGTGTTGAGACCTTGTTTGGATTAATTTGGGAGTATGTTGTACTGAATTAGCTAAATCTAGCAAGATGCATCGAATTCCTTGTGAGATTTATGTTTTAATTGTGTGTGAACCCTGTCAAATATAACGTAATAAATATGTTATTGTTTGTTTTGGTCAATAAAGACAATAACAATATCTAGCTAAATGTTTTGTATAAAAGGAGATTAGTATCCTGTTAGAGGTAGAGGGTTATGCTTCTCAGAGGGCAGAGGAACAGAGGAGTTACTGCAGCAGTGGCTTCTGAGGTCAACACTGACCACTAGATGTGGCTGCTCCCTCTCTACCTCCCTCTCCAGCACCCAGGGTTAAATATACATATAGTATGTAGAAACTGGAAGTAGAGGCCTAAGCAATGTTGTTCACTAGTTTACTCCAATTAGGGAATGGGTGGTGGGGTTGGAAAGTAATAAAGGGAAATCTTTTTTTTAAAGGATATGTATTTATATACAGGTAAAAGTCAGTAAATTAGAATATTTTGAAAAACTTGATTTATTTCAGTAATTGCATTCAAAAGGTGTAACTTGTACATTATATTTATTCATTGCACACAGACTGATGCATTCAAATGTTTATTTCATTTAATTTTGATGATTTGAAGTGGCAACAAATGAAAATCCAAAATTCCGTGTGTCACAAAATTAGAATATTACTTAAGGCTAATACAAAAAGGGATTTTTTTAGAAATGTTGGCCAACTGAAAAGTATGAAAATGAAAAATATGAGCATGTACAATACTCAATACTTGGTTGGAGCTCCTTTTGCCTCAATTACTGCATTAATGCGGCGTGGCATGAGTCGATGAGTTTCTGGCACTGCTCAGGTGTTATGAGAGCCCAGGTTGCTCTGATAGTGGCCTTCAACTCTTCTGCGTTGTTGGGTCTGGCATTCTGCATCTTCCTTTTCACAATACCCCACAGATTTTCTATGGGGCTAAGGTCAGGGAGTTGGCTGGCCAATTTAGAACAGAAATACCATGGTCCGTAAACCAGGCACGGGTAGATTTTGCGCTGTGTGCAGGCGCCAAGTCCTGTTGGAACCTGAAATCTCCATCTCCATAGAGCAGGTCAGCAGCAGGAAGCATGAAGTGCTCTAAAACTTGCTGGTAGACGGCTGCGTTGACCCTGGATCTCAGGAAACAGAGTGGACCGACACCAGCAGATGACATGGCACCCCAAACCATCACTGATGGTGGAAACTTTACACTAGACTTCAGGCAACGTGGATCCTGTGCCTCTCCTGTCTTCCTCCAGACTCTGGGACCTCGATTTCCAAAGGAAATGCAAAATTTGCTTTCGTCAGAAAACATGACTTTAGACCACTCAGCAGCAGTCCAGCTCTTTTTTTTCCTTAGCCCAGGTGAGACGCTTTGCGCTGTTTCTTGGTCAACAGTGGCTTGACACGAGGTATGCGGCAGTTGAAACCCATGTCTTCAAGCGTCTCTTGGTGGTGGATCTTGAAGCCCTGACTCCAGCAGCTGTCCACTCCTGCAGAATCTCCCCCACATTTTTGAATGGGTTTTTTTCCCACAATCTTGACTAGGCGCGGTGATCCCTATCGCTTGCACACTTTTTCTGACCACAGTTTTTCCTTCCCTTTGCCTCTCTATTAATGTGTTTGGACACAGAGCTCTGAGAACAGCCAGCCTCTTCTGCAATAACCTTTTGTGTCTTTCCCTCCTTGTGCAATGTGTCGATGATCGCCTTTTGGACAGCTGTCAAATCTGAAGTCTTCCCCCATGTTTGTGTAGGCTTCAGAACTGGACTGAGAGACCATTTAAGCCCTTTGCAGGTGTTTTGAGTTAATCAGCTGATTAGTTTGTGGCACCAGGTGTCTTCAAAATGTAACCCTTACACAATATTCTAATTTTGTGACACACGCGAATTTTGGATTTTCATTTGTTGCCACTTCAAATCATCAAATTAAATGAAATAAACATTTGAATGCATCAGTCTGTGTGCAATGAATAAATATAATGTACAAGTTACACCTTTTGAATGCAATTACTGAAATAAATCAAGTTTTTCAAAATATTCTAATTTACTGACTTTTACCTGTATATATACACAGTGAGGGAAAAAAGTATTTGATCCCCTGCTGATTTTGTATGTTTGCCCACTGACAAAGACATGATCAGTCTATAATTTTAATGTTAGGTTTATTTGAACAGTGAGACAGAATAACAACAACAAAAATCCAGAAAAACGCATGTCAAAATGTTATTAATTGATTTGCATTTTAATAAGGGAAATAAGTATTTGACCCCTCTGCAAAACATGACTTAGTACTTGGTGGCAACAACCTTTTTGGCAATCACAGAGGTCAGACGTTTCTTGTAGTTGGCCACCAGGTTTTCACACATCTCAGGAGGGATTTTGTTCCACTCCTCTTTGCAGATCTTCTCCAAGTCATTAAGGTTTCGAGGCTGACATTTGGCAACTCGAACCTTCAGCCCCTCCACAGATTTTCTATGGGATTAAGGTCTGGAGACTGGCTAGGCCACTCCAGGACCTTAATGTGCTTCTTCTTGAGCCACTCCTTTGTTGCCTTGGCCGTGTGTTTTGGGTCATTGTCATGCTGGAATACCCATCCACGACCCATTTTCAATGCCCTGGCTGAGGGAAAGAGGTTCTTACCCAAGATTTGACGGTACATGACCCCATCCATCGTCCCTTTGATGCGGTGAAGTTGTCCTGTCCCCTTAGCAGAAAAACACCCCCAAAGCATAATGTTTCCACCTCCATGTTTGACGGTGGGGATGGTGTTCTTGGGGTCATAGGCAGCATTCCTCCTCCTCCAAACACGGCGAGTTGAGTTGATGCCAAAGAGCTCGATTTTGGTCTCATCTGACCACAACACTTCACCCAGTTCTCCTCTGAATCATTCAGATGTTCATTGGCAAACTTCAGACTGGCCTGTATATGTGCTTTCTTGAGCAGGGGGACCTTGCGGGCGCTGCAGGATTTCAGTCCTTCACGGCGTAGTGTGTTACCAATTGTTTTCTTGGTGACTATGGTCCCAACTGCCTTGAGATCATTGACAAGATCCTCCCGTGTAGTTCTGGGCTGATTCTCACCGTTCTCATGATCATTGCAACTCCACGGTGAGATCTTGCATGGAGCCCCAGGCCGAGGGGAGATTGACAGTTATTTTGTGTTTCTTCCATTTGCGAATAATCGCACCAACTGTTGTCACCTTCTCACCAAGCTGCTTGGCGATGGTCTTGTCACCATTCCAGCCTTGTGTAGGTCTACAATGTTGTCCCTGACATCCTTGGAGAGCTCTTTGGTCTTGGCCATGGTGGAGAGTTTGGAATCTGATTGATTGATTGCTTCTGTGGACAGGTGTCTTTTATACAGGTAACAAGCTGAGATTAGGAGCAACTCGTTACCTGTATAAAATACACCTGGGAGCCAGAAATCTTTCTGATTGAGGGGGTCAAATACTTATTTTCCTCATTAAAATGCAAATCAATTTATAACATTTTTGACATGCGTTTTTCTGGATTTTTTGTTGTTATTCTGTCTCTCACTGTTCAAATAAACCTACCCTTAAAATTATAGACTGATCATTTCTTTGTCAGTGGGCAAACGTATAAAATCATCAGGGGATCAAATACTTTTTTCCCCTCACACACACACACACACACATATATATACACTGCTCCAAAAAATAAAGGGAACAGTTTTCTTTACATAGTTGAATGTGCTGACAACAAAATCACACAAAAATTATCAATGGAAATCAAATTTAATCAACCCATGGAGGTCTGGATTTGGAGTCACCCTCAAAATTAAAGTGGAAAACCACACTACAGGCTGATCCAACTTTGATGTAATGTCCTTAAAACAATTCAAAATGAGGCTCAGTAGTGTGTGTGGCCTCCACGTGCCTGTATGACCTCCCTACAACGCCTGGGTATGCTCCTGATGAGGTGGCGGATGGTCTCCTGAGGATCTCCTCCCAGACCTGGACTAAAGCATCCGCCAACTCCTGGACAGTCTGTGGTGCAACGTGGCGTTGGTGGATGGAGCGAGACATGATGTCCCAGATGTGCTCAATTGGATTCAGGTCTGGGGAAACGGGCGGGCTAGTCCATAGCATCAATGCCTTCCTCTTGCAGGAACTGCTGACACACTCCAGCCACATGAGATCTAGCATTGTCTTGCATTAGGAGGAACCCAGGGCCAACCGCACCAGCATAGGTCTCACAAGGGGTCTGAGGATCTCATCTCGGTACCTAATGGCAGTCAGGCTACCTCTGGCTGTAAGCTACAACCCCCACCTGTGGACGTCGGGCCCTCATACCACCCTCATGGCGTCTGTTTCTGACCGTTTGAGCAGACACATGCACATTTGTGGCCTGCTGGAGGTCATTTTGCAGGGACTCTGGCAGTGCTCCTCCTGCTCCTCCTTACACAAAGGCGGAGGTAGCAGTCCTGCTGCTGGGTTGTTGCCATCCTATGGCCTCCTCCACGTCTCCTGATGTACTGGCCTGTCTCCTGGTAGCGCCTCCATGCTCTGGACACTACGCTGACAGACACAGCAAACCTTCTTGCCACAGCTCGCATTGATGTGCCATCCTGGATGAGCTGCACTACCTGAGCCACTTGTGTGGGTTGTAGACTCCGTCTCATGCTACCACTAGAGTGAAAGCACCGCCAGCATTCAAAAGTGACCAAAACATCAGCCAGGAAGCATAGGAACTGAGAAGTCCTTTATTGGGGGTGTCTTGCTAATTGCCTATCATTTCCACCAGTTGTCTATTCCATTTGCACAACAGCATGTGACATTTATTGTCAATCAGTGTTGCTTCCTAAGTGGACAGTTTGATTTCACAGAATTGTGATTGACTTGGAGTTACATTGTGTTGTTTAAGTGTTCCCTTTATTTTTTTGAGCAGTGTACAGTGGCGAAAAAAAGTATTTAGTCAGCCACCAATTGTGCAAGTTCTCCCACTTAAAAAGATGAGAGAGGCCTGTAATTTTCATCATAGGTACACGTCAACTATGACAGACAAAATGAGATTTTTTTTCTCCAGAAAATCACATTGTAGGATTTTTTATGAATTTATTTGCAAATTATGGTGGAAAATAAGTATTTGGTCAATAACAAAAGTCTCTCAATATTTTGTTATATACCCTTTGTTGGCAATGACACAGGTCAAACGTTTTCTGTAAGTCTTCACAAGGTTTTCACACAATGTTGCTGGTATTTTGGCCCATTCCTCCATGCAGATCTCCTCTAGAGCAGTGATGTTTTGGGGCTGTCGCTGGGCAACACGGACTTTCAACTCTCTCCAAAGATTTTCTATGGGGTTGAGATCTGCAGACTGGCTAGGCCACTCCAGGATCTTGAAATGCTTCTTACGAAGCCACTCCTTCGTTGCCCGGGCGGTGTGTTTGGAATCGTTGTCATGCTGAAAGACCCAGCCACGTTTCATCTTCAATGCCCTTGCTGATGGAAGGAGGTTTTCACTCAAAACCTCACGATACATGGCCCCATTCATTCTTCCCTTTACACGGATCAGTCGTCCTGGTCCCTTTGCAGAAAAACAGCCCCAAAGCATGATGTTTCCACCCCCATGCTTCACAGTAGGTATGGTGTTCTTTGGATGCAACTCAGCATTCTTTGTCCTCCAAACACGACGAGTTTAGTTTTTACCAAAAAAGTTATATTTTGGTTTCATCTGACCATATGACATTCTCCCAATCCTCTTCTGGATCATCCAAATGCACTCTAGCAAACTTCAGACGGGCCTGGACATGTACTGGCTTAAGCAGGGGGGACACGTCTGGCACTGCAGGATTTGAGTCCCTGGCGGCGTAGTGTGTTACTGATGGTAGGCTTTGTTACTTTGGTCCCAGCTCTCTGCAGGTCATTCACTAGGTCCCCCCGTGTGGTTCTGGGATTTTTGCTCACCGTTCTTGTGATCATTTTGATCCCACGGGGTGAGATCTTGCGTGGAGCCCCAGATCGAGGGGAGATTATCAGTGGTCTTGTATGTCTTCCATTTCCTAATAATTGCTCCCACAGTTGATTTCTTCAAACCAAGCTGCTTACCTATTGCAGATTCAGTCTTCCCAGCCTGGTGCAGGTCTACAATTTTGTTTCTGGTGTCCTTTGACAGCTCTTTGGTCTTGGCCATAGTGGAGTTTGGAGTGTGACTGTTTGAGGTTGTGGACAGGTGTCTTATATACTGATAACAAGTACAAACAGGTGCCATTAAACAGGTAACGAGTGGAGGACAGAGAGCCTCTTAAAGAAGAAGTTACAGGTCTGTGAGAGCCAGAAATCTTGCTTGTTTGTAGGTGACCAAATACTTATTTTCCACCATAATTTGCATATAAATTCATAAAAAATCCTACAATGTGATTTTCTGGATTTTTTCTCAATTTGTCTGTCATAGTTGACGTGTACCTATGATGAAAATTACAGGCCTCTCTCATCTTTTTGTGGGGAGAACTTGCACAATTGGTGGCTGACTAAATACTTTTTTCCCCCACTGTGTGTGTGTGTGTATATATATATATATATATATATATATATATATATATAACACACACACACACACACAGTGGGGAGAACAAGTATTTGATACACTGCCAATTTGCAGGTTTTCCTACTTACAAAGCATGTAGAGGTCTGTCATTTTTATCATAGGTACACTTCAACTGTGAGAGACGGAATCTAAAACAAAAATCCAGAAAATCACATTGTATGATTTTAGGTAATTAATTTGCATTTTATTGCATGACATAAGTATTTGATACATCAGAAAAGCAGAACTTAATATTTGGTACAGAAACCTTTGTTTGCAATTACAGATCATACGTTTCCTGTAGGTCTTGACCAGGTTTGCACACACACACTGCAGCAGGGATTTTGGACCACTCCTCCATACAGACCTTCTCCAGATCCTTCAGGTTTCGGGGGCTGTCGCTGGGCAATAGGGACTTTCAGCACTCTCCAAAGATTTTCTATTGGGTTCAGGTCTGGAGACTGGCTAGGCCACTCCAGGACCTTGAGATGCTTCTTACGGAGCCACTCCATAGTTGCCCTGGCTGTGTGTTTCGGGGTCGTTGTCATGCTGGAAGACCCAGCCACGACCTATCTTCAATGCTCTTACTGAGGGAAGGAGGTTGTTGGCCAAGATCTCGCGATACATGGCCCCATCCATCCTCCCCTCAATACGGTGCAGTCGTCCTGTCCCTTTTGCAGAAAAAGCATCCCCAAAGAATGATGTTTCCACCTACATGTTCATGGTTGGGATGGTGTTCTTGGGGTTGTACTCATCCTTCTTCTTCCTCCAAACACGGCGCAGTGGAGTTTAGACCAAAAGCTATATTTTTGTCTCATCAGACCACATGACCTTCTCCCATTCCTCCTCTGGATCATCCAGATGGTCATTGGCAAACTTCAGACGGGCCTGGACATGCGCTGGCTTGAGCAGGGGGACCTTGCGTGCACTGCAGGATTTTAATCCATGACGGCGTAGTGTGTTACTAATGGTTTTCTTTGAGACTGTGTTCCCAGGTCTCTTCAGGTCATTGACCAGGTCCTGCCGTGTAGTTCTGGGCTGATCCCTCACCTTCCTCATGATCATTGATGCCCCACGAAGTGAGATCTTGCATGGAGCCCCAGACCGAGGGTGATTGACCGTCATCTTGAACTTCTTCCATTTTCTAATAATTGCGCCAACAGTTGTTGCCCTTCTCACCAAGCTGCTTGCCCTATTGTCCTGTAGCACATCCCAGCCTTGTGCAGGTCTACAATTTTATCCCTTATGTCCTTACACAGCTCTCTGGTCTTGGCCATTGTGGAGAGGTTGGAGTCTGTTTGATTGAGTGTGTGGACAGGTGTCTTTTATACAGGTAACGAGTTCAAACAGGTGCAGTTAATACAGGTAATGAGTGGAGAACAGGAGGGCTTCTTAAAGAAAAACTAACAGGTCTGTGAGAGCCGGAAATCGTACTGGTTGGTAGGTGATCAAATACTTATGTCATGCAATAAAATGCAAATTAATTACCTAAAAATCATACAATGTGATTTTCTGGATTTTTGTTTTAGATTCCGTCTCTCACAGTTGAAGTGTACCTATGATAAAAATGACAGACCTCTACATGCTTTGTAAGTAGGAAAACCTGCAAAATCGGCAGTGTATCAAATACTTGTTCTCCCCACTGTATATATATATATATACACATACAGTGCTATGAAATGGTTTTCGCCAGGCATAAATGGGACCCATCTCGTCCAAAAAGTTGACTCAAGTTTGCCAAAAAGCACCTGGATGATCATCAAGACTCTTGGAAGAACGTTCTATGGACAGATGATTCAAAAGTATAACTTTTGGACGACATGGTTCCAGTAATGCCTGGCAAACCAAACTCTGTCATTCCACAGTAAGAACATCATACCAAAGGTCAAGCATGGTGGTGGTTGTGTGTGATGGTTTGGGGATGCTTTGCTGCCTCAGGACCTGGAACGACTTGCCTTAACAGAAGGATCCATGAATTCTGCTCTGTATCAGAGAATTCTACATGAGAATGTCAGACCATCCGTCTGTGAGCTGAAGCTGAAGCGCAGCTGGGTCATGCAGCAAGACAATGATCCAAAACACACAATCAAGTCTACATGAAAATTGCTAAAAAGCAACAAATTGGAAGTTTTGGAATGGCCTAGTCAAAGTCCAGACCTAATCCCAATTGAGATGTTGTGGCAGGACTTGAAACAAGCAGTTCATGCTTGAAAACCCACACAACACTGAGTTAAAGCAGTTCTGCATGGAAGAGTGGGCCAAAATTCCTCCACAGCGACGTGAAAGACTGATCAACAACTACAGGAAGCATTTGGTTGGAGTCATTGCAGCTAAAGGTGGCACAACAGTTATTGAGTGTAAGGTGGCAATTACTTTTTCACACAGGGGAATTGGGTGTTGCATAACTTTGTTTATTAAATAAGTATGTAATTGTTGTGCTATTTGTTCACTTATGGTCCCTTTATCTAATATTAGGTTTTGGTTGAAGATCTGATAGCATTCAGTATCACAAATATGCAAAAGTAGAGGCGGCAGGTAGCTTAGTGGTTAAGAGTGTTGTGCCAGTAACCGAAAGGTCGCTGGTTCTAATCCCCGAGCCGACTAGGTGAAAAATCTGTCGATGTGCCCTTGAGCAAGGCACTTAACCCTAATTGCTCCTGTAAGTCACTCTGGATAAGAGTGTCTGCTAAATGACTAAAAAAAATAAAAATATATAAAAAATCTGAAAGGGGGCAAATACTTTTTCTTAGCACTGTATATATATATACACACACACAGGCCCCAGTGCCATCCGAGACACAGGAAGGAACAAACACGTTCACTGGACCAACACTGGGCTCTGATACATTTATACATGACTCGAAAACATGCACGCACACACCAAACACACCAAATGTGCGCACACACACACACAGCTAGTTTACACTTACCTGTACAAACTTAAAATGGTCAAATAAACTAAGCCAAGCACAGAGAAACTGCAACAGTTGGGTTCTGGGCAGAACAGGGAGGAGTTGAGAGATAACATTTAGCTAAAGTGAAAGTATAAACTGCATAACTCTCCTGCTCCTTATCACTCTACACACAGCTACACTCAGTCCACCTTCTGTCAAGAGGGGAAACACTCCCAGGTGAGTAGAAAAAGAAAGATATGAACCTGGACACCGGTGATTATTTTACTCCATAATCACATTACTTCTGGTGTTTCTCACCTGTTATTTATTTGATCTTTGTTCAAATATATATGGTATAAATGTGAGAATTGACGATGTTACAAGTATGTTGAAAGTTACTTCTCCAAATGTGGATACATTTAGTGCATGTGCTCCATAATATGCAAGGGTAGGTCAAATTACACATCTCCTGGATATCGTTTCTCTACCTACTCTGGGTAAAAAGCATGGTCTGTCTGTGGAACACTGAATCATACACTCTTGTCTTACCATCTAAAGATACATTTAGTAATGAAATAGTTAATCTCTGTCCAACGCTGACTCATTCCAGGAAGTCATTTTATAGAACCGGTTGCTCCACAGATAGAATGGGGAAAACAAGGTTGTTCACACATATACAATTGGCTGTGATAGCATGCAGCATTTTAAAGTAGTCTAGTTGGGTGGGACTTGCTCTGGGTTAGGGAGGGATCACAGAATTCCATCCAAGCCAGTGGAAGGGATCCACCAATAAATAATATTCCTGAACAAACATTCCAGTACAGCAGGGGGCAGTAAAATACTCTAAAATGAAGCCGGCTACATTTCAAACTTTGGGTCTTTGATTATGTTTCAGAAATGTCCACCTCCAGCAATGTCTTGTCTGAAGAGCAGTTCCTGTGCTCCATCTGTCTGGATGTGTTCACTGAGCCAGTCTCTATTCCATGTGGACACAACTTCTGCAAGGCCTGTATCAGCGGATACTGGAACAGCACTGCCCTGTGCCAGTGTCCACTGTGTAAGGAGACATTCAACAGAAGACCTGAACCAAAAACCAACACAACACTCAGAGATGTTGCAGATCATTTTAAGAGGATGAAGGTCACAGATGGAGAGGAGTCAACTTCCAATCCTGGAGAAGTAGCACAAGTGCAGCAGATGATCCAGGAGCGACTGCAGAAGGTTAGGGAGATCAAATACTCAGTAGAGCTCAGCCAGAGAGATGCAGAGAGAGAGATAGCAGAAAGTGTGGAGGTCTTCACTGCTCTGGTGCGCTCCATTGAGAGAAGTCAGGCAGAGCTCATTGAAGTGGTTGAGGAGAAGCAGAAAGCAGCTGAGAGGCAGGCTGAAGGGCTCATTGAAGAGCTGGAGCAGGAAATCACTGAGCTGCTGAGGAGAGGCACTGAGCTGGACCACCTCCACCACCCCCAGTACTGCCCACCCCCATACCTCCCCACACACACCAAGGACTGGTCTGAGATCAGTGTTCCCAGGGATCTGCATGTAGGAACTGTGAGGAGAGCTCTGTCTCAGCTGGAGGAGACACTTCTGAAAGAGATGGAGAAGTTGTGTAATGCTGAGCTGAGGAGTTTACGACAGTGGTCAGTGGATGTGACTCTGGATCTTGATTCAGAACACCCCATGCTCATTGTGTCTGAGGACAGGAAACAAGTGCGCTATGGAAATACATGGCGGAATATCCCTGACAACCCAAAGAGGTTTGATCAACATCTAGCTGTCCTGGGAAAGGAAGGCTTCTCCTCAGGGAGATTCTATTTTGAGGTTCAGGTTAGGGGGAAATTTGAATGGGAGTTAGGAGTGGCCAGAGAGTCCATCATCAGGAAGGGCCCAACAGCTAAAAGCCCAGATGGTGGACTCTGGGCTCTGTATATGACGGGTGAGAATAAGTATGAGGTCAAGGAAACCCCCCCTATCCCCCTCTCCCTCAGCCAGAAACCCCAGAAGGTCGGGGTGTTTGTGGATTACGAGAAGGGTCAGATCTCCTTTTATGATGTGGAAAACAGGTCTCATATCTACTCTTTCTCTGGTTGTACCTTCACTGAGAAACTATATCCATACTTGAACCCCTGTGATAATTGTGAGGGTCCAAACACAGCCCCATTGGTCATCTCTCCTGTCAATCACACTGACTGAATTGGTGTCCAATAAGGGAACAGATTACTTAATCTGATTGAGCAAATAACAATTAGGCTAAAACATGCAATTGTAAAGAGTGTTGATAATAGTGTTGATAGTAATGGGCTACGTTCCAGGGCGTCTGCCAAGCAGTCATACACTACATTTCACAACACCTGGATAGGTGTTTAACATCATGCCAGAAACCGCATCAATATGATATTGTAATCTGATGCATGACTGCAATGTATCTAACGTGGTGTTCAATGATTGGTTAATTTGTGCAGCGTGACTTCTTTTGCGGTCTGGACCATGATGTTTGATATGGTTTTGGTGCATCTTTTAAATAAATCTGATCTACAGTAGAATATTATGTTTTAGTTTGTCTGTCTTCATTCCCATTTATTCTTAACGTTTCAGTATAGTGTGTTGAGACCGCTTTCGGATTAATTTGGGAGTATGTACTGAATTAGCTCAACCTAGCAAGATGCATCGAACTTCTTGTGAGTTTGTTTTAATTGTATGTGGTCCATGTCAAATAAACATCATAAATAAAATGAATACATCTTTTGTTGTGGTTTTTATGGGTCTAAAATTGCTTATAAGGGTGATGCATCCCAGAGGGCAGTGGAACAGAGGGGTTACTGCAGCAGTGCATTTCAGAAATCGGAGGCCCACACTGACCTCTAGATCTGGATGCTCCCCCTCTACCTCCATCCCTCCCTCTACCTCCCTCTACCTCCCTCTACCTCCCTCCCACCTCCCTCTACCTCCCTCTACCTCCCTCCCTCCCTCCACCTCCCTCCCTCCCTCCCTCCCTCCCTCTACCTCCAGCACCCAGGGTTAAAAATACATACAGGCCCCGGTGCCATCTGAGAAACAGGAAGTAACAGACACGTTCACTGGACCAACACTGGGCTCTGATACATTTTACATGACTCGAAAACATGCACGCACACATCAAATGTGCGCGCACGCACGCACACACACACACACACACACACACACACCTAGTTTGCCCTTACCTAGACAAACTTAAAATTGTCAAATAAACTTAGCCAAGCACAGAGAAAGTGCAACAGTTAAATTCTGGGCAGAACAGGGGGGAGTTGAGAGATAACATTTAGCTAAAGTGGAAGTATAAACTGCATAACTCTCCTGCTCCTCATCACTCTACACACAGCTACACTCAGTCCACCTTCTGTCAAGAGGGGAAACACTCCCAGGTGAGTAGAGAAAGAAAGATATTAACCTGGACACTGGTGATATATATTTTTTATGATTGTTCTTTCTTTGATCTTTGTTAAAAAAATCGGGTAAAAAATGTGAGAATTGACAATGTTAAAAGTAAGTTGAAAGTTACTTCTCCAACTGTGAATACAAATGTGCTCCATAATATGCAAGTGTAGGTCAAATTACATACATTCTGGATATCTGGTCTCTACCTACTCTGGGTAAAAAGCGTGGTCTGTCTGTGGAATACTGAATCAATATCGATTGGGTAGAACTACATACACTCGTCTCAGCATCTAAAGATACATTTAGTATTCAAATAGTGAATTTCTATCTAACGCTGACTCATTCCAGGAAGTCATTTTATAGATATTGTTGCTCCACAGATGGAAAGGGGAAAACCCAGATTGATCACAGATACAAATGGCTGTGATAGCATGCAGCATTTTAAAGTAGTCTAGTTGGGTGGGACTTGCTCTGGGTTAGGGAGGGATCACAGAATTCCATCCAAGCCAGTGGAAGGGATCCACCAATAAATCATATTCCTGAACAAACACTCCAGTACAGCAGGGGGCAGTAAAATACTCTAAAATGAAGACGGCTACATTTCAAACTTTGGGTCTTTGATTATGTTTCAGAAATGTCCACCTCCAGCAATGTCTTGTCTGAAGAGCAGTTCCTGTGCTCCATCTGTCTGGATGTGTTCACTGAGCCAGTCTCTATTCCATGTGGACACAACTTCTGCAAGGCCTGTATCAGCGGATACTGGAACAGCACTGCCCTGTGCCAGTGTCCACTGTGTAAGGAGACATTCAACAGAAGACCTGAACCAAAAACCAACACAACACTCAGAGATGTTGCAGATCATTTTAAGAGGATGAAGGTCACAGATGGAGAGGAGTCATCTTCCAATCCTGGAGAAGTAGCACAAGTGCAGCAGATGATCCAGGAGCGACTGCAGAAGGTTAAGGCGATCAAATACTCAGTAGAGCTCAGCCAGAGAGAAGCAGAGAAAGAGATAGCAGAAAGTGTGGAGGTCTTCACTGCTCTGGTGCGCTCCATTGAGAGAAGTCAGGCAGAGCTCATTGAAGTGGTTGAGGAGAAGCAGAAAGCAGCTGAGAGGCAGGCTGAAGGGCTCAATGAAGAGCTGGAGCAGGAAATCACTGAGCTGGACCACCTCCACTCATCAAGGACTGGTCTGAGATCAGTGTC